>NW_018742359.1:2383293-2598122 GCF_001683475.1 Chenopodium quinoa
TACTTAACTGAGCATTGTGAGCAGAACTATTCTGATCAACATGATCTTCAATAAGAACAAAACCTCAATTTATTATTTTTGTTTAGGAGATACAACTTTCAGGATTTATAGGGTTGCAATCACTGTATGTAGTTGCTTCACAGAAGCTGCAGCTGCAGCAGCTAAGATCAGGACATAGATTAGCTGTGAAAGGTTTTATATGGTAATCACGTGCAGTGGTATTTTGGTATTGACTTGCTGACGGATTGGTGTGGATGAAAAAGTTTGAAGTTGGTTAACTAGGTAGGTGAAGATCGTACTTTTTTTTTTTTTTTTGAAGGAAATCGTACTTTATTTCTCTCTAATCGTGAATGCTAGATAGTAGCTTGTTTTGTGCACTCATTTAGATATAGGACATTATTCTATATAACAGTAAGTCTTGAAGTTTCAAAGCTTGATTTATAAATAAAGAAATACATCTCTGTAAAACTCAGGATCTTTATGTTATGCAAAGCATTTGTTAGATCTATTCTTAAGCTTCCCCAAATTTGTTTCTCTAATCCTCAAGAATAGAAAACTGGTGTGTGTGTGTGTGTTCTTAGAGTTTAGCGTGAATCTATCTTGTTTTCATTAGGGTTAAAAGTTGTCTCCTTAAGAGCTATTTTGTGAGAGAGCAGCTAATTAGTTCCAATCATTATGAGAAGCTATGTTGCTCAGACTGTCGTATCCGAGTAGGGATCGGATGATCCGACATTCGACTCCAAAAATTTAGCAGATATAGGTATACAATCAATCAATCATAAGATGTATTTGAGTAATTTTTCAGATATGAGTATGGCAAAGGTATAGATCACGTCGTCAAATGAAACACGTAAGTCAAACAAAAGTTTTTAATTTAAACTAAGGGTTTGTTCTTTTCACCTTATTTTCACTTATTTCAGGTCTAATAAGTTTTGATAAGGAAAAATAAGTTCTGATAAGGGTTGCTCAAGTTCAAATAACAACTAAAATAAGTTTTAATAAGTTCAAATAAGTTTAGGTAAGTTCAGATAAGATCAAATACGTTTATACTAGCAAAATTTAGGTGCATAGACCACACCCTAATCTAAAACAAGTCTAGGGAAAGTAGAGGGTTGTATCCAAAAGGATTAACTATTAAGGACACGAACATGCGAACCAACTATAAGCTAACTCGGTCATAAATTGGTTTTTTTTATTTTTTATTTTTTAATTTTTTTTTTATTGATTAACTACTTTACGGCTAAATCAAACTGATGAAGGTACTATTGGAGACAAACGCTAGGGGAAACGGGATTCAACACCTATTAAACCAATGAATCAATAAATTGGGCAAAACATGAACACAACATTGCCTTCTTTTGAAGTCACAACATTAGCGGTTTCTAAACCAAACTCAACTAACAAGGTAGGCCAACAATGTCTCAACGCTAGGAAGCAGAATACTAACTCGATTTTGTCTTTTGATTGTTTCGAGAATGCATAAAGCAAAAATAATTGAGATTTCTCACCTAATTATCGCAACTAAGGCAACCATGTCATTGAAACAGAGAACTGTTACCAAGATAGTAATTTAGTCTAATCATACAAGAGAAGACTCACCACTAAACCTTATCTTTCAATGCAAAAAAGTAGTCATCTATTTACACATGCAATTAACCAATTCTTGAACAATCAATCATAAACCCAAAGTGAACTTGGAATCACCCATAATTGACAATCCATAGCTTGGTTATCCAACCTTTAGCTAAAGGACTACTCACAAAACATAGTGGAGAACAACATTCTAACAACAAGTTCGAACTTTACCATTAATTTAATGAGAAAAGTGCTTCGAGGTGGATTGAACATACAACAATAATTGAGCAAGATTAAGAGTGAAATTAGGATTTCAAAGTGATTTAAAAAATAAAAAAGAAATGAGAGATAGGGATAGAGATTATTAAAAATGGAGCTTCAAAGTTGGAGAAATTTATGAAATTAAGAGCTCGAAGCCTTTGAATTGTCTTCTACAACGATTGAGTTTAGAGAAACTAAGCTAATTTCATGAAGTTTTAGCACTAATTAAGAGAGAAAGAATTAAGAAACTATTGCTAACTAAGAGGAAAGGGCCTTTGAAAGTTTAAGGGAAGAAGATCCGTACAAATGAAGCCAAGGGAGGTATTTATACTCCCAAAAAGTACATAGAAAAATCCGTCAAAATCGCGCTGGTAGGAAAGGAGCAGGCCGCTCCTGCATGTAGGGGCGCTCACTCCTGGGCTAGGAGCGCTCGCTCCAAATAAATGTGCACTCCCGCTCTTTTGTGTTCAGGGGGAGGGGGAGGCAGAGACAGATTGTAAGGGACAAGGGAGGAGTGCTGCTCCAGCATGTAGATTAACTACAGATTCTGCTAGGCAGGAGCGCTTGCTCTTGGGTTTGCTGGGTGTTTCTTTGAAATGCTCGTATGCCTTACTAAATCCTCAATTCATCTTTTGCACCTACAAACACGAACACGCACGCACAAAAGACGGAAACACCAAATAGACTTTAAAAGTACGAAAATGGGTTAGAGAGGGAAAAAATAGGAGAAAGTACTTCAAAAACGGGTTGAAAACTTCACATAAAGTGGATAAAATATTCCACTTATCAGAGTTGCATTTGTCTTCCTCGTAAACTAACCACATTTCATGTGTATGGAAACTACAGTTTCTCTAAATGGCATTGTACCCATCAAAGCTATTTCTAGCTTTCTTTTATGGAGAATTCCTGTAAAATAATCATCTCCTGTCAACAGTTTTTGATTCTTTGCTTACTTGGAGAAGTCCCTTTTGTAGGCCTAATTATTTAAACAACTCATAGGATTTTTCATATAAAAATGAATTAGATAGTGGATCTGACACCTTAATCTCACGATCATATCGACTTGACTTAGTGTTCTCTGTAAACCAGACTTATCAGAGTGAGGAAACAAGCTGCTCCCCTTGCCTGAGCAAATTGTTTTCATTTTGGAACCATACCTTGTGTGTCCACTTTCCTAGACTTTATTAAATTGATATTTCATACATGTAGTGTTCTGGCTTTATGCAGATGTAGAAGACATCAGCTGTTCAGTTTCTTCTTCATGATTATGGTTTTCATTATTGGTAGAAATGAGATTATTTCATGTTGCTATATAATTTTCAAATCAAGAGGCAAAAGGATTATTTCTTTCGTACCTGAGCACTTAGATTTTATGAATTATTGCAAAAGTTTTGTCATTATATAATTATCGCATAATGTTTGCTGTCATATTTCATCTCTGCACTTTGTTCAGGATGGAGAGATCTGGACTTTTACTGTCCGAGATTATGATGCCCCTCGTCCCCAACGTACCATTACAGTGAATTATGATGGCTTTGCTGAGGGTAATAATCCTAAACATGTGTGTTGCTTGCTAAGATATAGTGATATATTTTTGCTTTTAGATCATATGTTGTAACATATTGATTCCATATTACGGAGAGCTGCTGTTAGCATCTCGTGAACATTTTACTATCTAGTCAACTAGAATTCCTATTTTCAATTGTGATGTTGTTTTCCTTTTCCTTTACCTTTGGTGTAAAGTATGACACACGGTATATTTACACTAGCTCTAATGCAAAGAGTATGCTTATATAAATTGGTAGGCGGTTTAGAAGTTAGTTGACTTATATTTCATTGGATACAGATATGAGGGTTGGGGATGAGGTTGTTATAGATGGTGGAATGGTAAGGTTCGAGGTTATTGAGAAGATCGGTCCCGATGTGAAGTGTTTATGTACAGACTCGGGATTATTGCTCCCACGAGCTAACCTGACGTTTTGGCGGGAGGGTAAAGTAGTCCGTGAACGTAATGCCATGCTTCCAACAATTTCTTCCAAGGTTAGTGGCTTCGTTCATCAATTCATTTTTTTCTATTGCGGAATCATTTTTATTTTTATCATTTGTGTGATTGGTTTCCTGTAATAATCATTGAATGCAAGATGTTTTAGTAATGATTCAACTTATAGTGAGGGCATATTCAGTACTAGCATGGTTTTAACTTTTAACTATAGGTTTTTATGGTGAAACTAGAATACGAAGTTGGGGGATGGAGAATTTTTATTAAGTCCAAAACTTCATTCATATTTGCATTGAGTTAGGGTCGGTTGCATCAGGTTGCTATATGTGTCAACATTATAATGGCCCTAATCTAACATGTAAGTTGATAAGTGTCGAAAACGTAACCCGGTTTAGCTTAGGTCCCTTTATCCACAAATAAAATTTCCAATATACTTAGAATACAGGATTAGAAGTAAATAGTATAACAATACAGGATTTTTGGTTATTTTGAAATATAAAATAAATAAAACATGATTGCGAAAAAAAAACCAAACAAAGGGTTAATGGAGACTCGACATCTCATGGCTAATGAGGAGATATAGAGATAGAGATTTTCAATACATGGGCTTACATCACTTGGGATAAGTTTGATAAAGTTAGCAATCAAGTAAATAGAAGAAAACTATACTGGTCAAATCAAATGGAAAAATTTATAAAAGGTACACATCTATGTTCAATAGACTCGAGTTTGGGTGTCGTATCTAAGTAGAGATTGGAGTATCCGATCCTTCAATTCCAAAAATAGCAAATACGGTTATACGGTCAAAAGAGCGTCTTAGACTAATTTTTGGATACTGCTAGTATATAAAGTATCGGGAAATTTTTTAGATACTTGGTTAATAAAATTCTAATATTAAAAAAATGACATGAAAAAAAATCAAAGTCAAACAATCTAATGTTTTAATTTTACCTTCCTCCAATTGAAAAAGGGAAAAAGAGGTGTGGTGTCACGTGAAACAAAAAATAAAAGGGAAATTCTCTTTGGTAACATTCAATTTTTCATTTTTCTCTTTGGTAAATTGTAAAATTCTTATTATCATTGGTAACATTGTATTTTTTGTTACCAAAGATAATAACTATTTTTAATAAAAATCTTTAACTATGGTTAATTATTTATTTTTTTAATAATAAAATAATATATTTTTGTAAAAAACCAACCCCCTCCCCCACCCACCAGCCACCACCTGATCCCCCCTCCCCTGGCCGGCGGCGACCTCCCAACCCTGCCGGTGACCCCCACCCCGATTCCCCATTTCTCCTCCCACTCCCCCACCCCGATTCTCACACATCAAGAAACTAATTACCTGTGATGAGATAGCAGAAGCAAGCAGCAACCCAATGATTAAAATGATTAAAATAGACAGAATAGTAAATAGGAAAGTAAACATTCTAGGGTTTTATCAACAACCCATTTTCCTCAGATCTACAAAAAGAAATGGGAAATTGGGGGAAATTGAATTTTTCATTTTTCCCTTTGGTAAATTGTAAAATTCTTATTATCATTGGTAACATTGTATTTTTTTTTACCAAAGATAATAACTATTTTTAATAAAAATCTTTAATCATGGTTAATTATTTATTTTTTTAATAATAAAATAATATTTTATTAAAAAAAACCAACTCCCTCCCGCACCCACCAGCCACCACCTGATCCCCCCTCCCCTGGCCGGCGGCGACCTCCCACCCCTGCCGGTGACCCCTACCCCGATTCCCCATTTCTCCTCCCACTCCCCCACCCCGATTCTCACACATCAAGAAACTGATTACCTGTGATGAGATAGCAGAAGCAAGCAGCAACCCAATGATTATAATGATTAAAATAGACCAAATAGTAAATAGGAAAGTAAACATTCTAGGGTTTTATCAGCAACCCATTTTCCCCAAATCTACAAAAAGAAATGGGAAATTGGGGGAAATTGAAAATGCTTAGAAATCAGATCTTCTAGAATCTTTGTTGAAATGTGAAATTAAAAGGAATATCCCTGAAATCGAAGGATTAAAAGGGGAAAAAATCGGAGAATTGGGGTTTGATGTTGCCTAATCGGGCTCTTTGGTACGGCGTTTAGGGTTAGGGGGCGGTAATTCGAGGAGGGTGACGGGAAGCTGGGGTCGCGATTAGGGCAGGGGCTGGGTGTTGGCTGGGGGAAGGGAGTGGGGGTGGGGTCGCCGACCGGTGATAAAGTTGGATGCCGGCACAGGGATGGGGGTCGGGCGCTGATGCCGGCACTGTTGGGGAGGGAGGTGGCTGGTGGGGCTGGGGTGGGGGTTGGGGTGGGTTTTTTTTTTAAATAAAAATAAAATTATAAAGTAAAATTTAAATTCTGTAAATATTTTTTTTAATTGTTAAAAAATTAAAAATTCCTAACTATAAATAAAGATTTAATAAAAAATCATCATTAGTATCGTATGTAACTTAATATCAATTATACAATATTACCAAAGATAATAGATTTTTTTTACAATTTACCAATAAGAAAAATAAAAAATTCGATGTTACCAAAGAGAGTTTCCCAAAATAAAAGGGAAATGGGTGCTTAATAGCCGGTGGGGTTAGATTGACTTCAAATAAAAGTGACTTCCAGCTGTCACACACCATACCCAAGTACCCAACTACAGTACCCCATTTATGAAAAAATAAAGTACTCTGCCCATCTTAAAGCCATCGCTGAAAAATAGCTTAAAGTTTGGGCTTTTTTTTTTTGGATCTCTGCTAGTAGTAACATTTGATGTGGGCGCGTTTGGTTCAAAACGGTCGTAATGGCCGAAAAAGTGCTTAAAATTTTTTGTTTTTTCTTTTATACACATCTACTAAAGGATCTTGACACTCACTCCGGGACACTTCTACGATACGCGAGTCGACGCCTCAACCCACGTGTGTCGAGTCGACTCGCGATACTCTTGGTGCCGGAGAGTGTCGGGGTAGGTACACTTAGATAAAATTAAGTATTAGACTTAACATTGTTGAAGTACTTTAGGTACGAAGGATGGGTTTAGAATGGGTAAAACCCACACCTAGTGTTTTTGCCAAAAAAAAAAAAAAAAAAAAAAAAAAAAAAAAAAAAAAAAGAAGCACAATTTCCAAACCTATACCTCAAACCCTCAAGGTATGGCACTTAGAAAACCAAGGGGAGGTGGGTATGGCTCATACCATACCTTTAGGTATCACATAAAAGAAATTTGTTCATTCCTGTACTAAACCAAACACATGAATTAAGTATCAAGTTTCAATCCCATACCACCCTTATTTCCTGATTCCAAACTTATACTACTCATCAAACCAAATGTCGCTTCCCCTGAAAGCTTTTTCACAATAACTGTTCTCCCTCTCCTTTAGAACAAGATTAGTGATTAGTCTTTAAGACATAGATTTTTGCTAACATGAAGTGACATGGCATATGTAATACCAAGTTCTATGACGTAACAAAATAATTTATAGCGTTGTGGATTGGTCTTGGTATATTCTTAAATAGTCTTGAAAAATCAACTCAAAAGAGTGAAATAGAATTATTGGAACAAAAACAAATAATAAAAAATGTAAGAAATCTTAAATGAATATGAAGGATGAAGAGATAGATTTGGTTGAATTTGAAATAGTCTTAAATTGTTATAGAAATATGTTATGGGAAATCTGACGTGGCATAGGAAGAAAGTTTTAAAACAATGCTGCACTAATCTTGCTCTTATCCAAAGACTCTCTTCTAACCTGATAAATACTCTCTTCCCCGTCACCCCAACCATTCATGTCTATCATCTCCTTCCCTCACCTTTATCCAACCCAAAAGTGCCTCAATCACATGGATACTTCCATGGCCAACCACCACATGCTACCCTCCCCCCCTTACCCCCCCTTCCTAGGTAAATAAAGGTTTTAATGGCATTGAAGCTTGAAGTGCATGTGCCCCTTGATTTGAAGAAATGAAAAAGATTCATTGTTGTGGATTACCCCATGTAATATATATTAGTTCATGTAGCTAAAACCTTTTCTGTTGGGGTATGCAGCTGTACCTGGATCCCCATTCCCCATTCCCCTCCCCCCCACCCCCCTCCCCCCCCCCCCCCCCCCAAAAAAAAAAAAAAAAAAAAAAAAAAAAAACTGCTGAGCAAAGAAACCGGTCTCTTCGGTACTACCATAGTAAATTAGTAACAATCTAGCGTGCCTGTACAATTAATATTGAAAGAGACTGGTTTCTATATATAACCAGTCCCTTAGGTGCTGCCATAGTAAACTAGTATGTTGTAGACTAGGATATCAAAAGGTTTTGTTGTATTAATTTTGTAACAATTTTGAGGGAAAGCTTAAGGCTATAACTCTCCAACTTAGTAGCTTGAGGCTACAAGTCTCCAAAATAAGTCTTCACAAATTCTCTCATTATGATCCCAAAAGTTCTACTGATTTTTTATATATACAAGCCAAAATTCAAAAGCAAAAACCTAATATTAATGAGTTTTGTCTTCTACTGACTTTAGCAGATCAGAATATCAGCCTTTAGTTGCCACTTCCCATATTGCTTTTTTTTTTTATGGCATTTGTCTCCTTGCGCTGCTGTAGCCTGTGATTGGTGATTCTTGTCTCTCTTGTGTCTCCTCTCATAAACCCTTAACAATGGTGTAATAGAGGTGGCAGCTGGGTCTATCACATAGTACTACAATCTAGCGTGCTGTACAATTTAAAATTGAAATGCACTGGTTGACATAGATAACTGGTCTCTTAGCGTGCTGTACAATTTTTTTTTTTTGGATTTTCTTCTAATGAAATGCTATATGCTCTCTGATGTTATAAAATTTTCTTTTGTACTTTGTAAATTTTTTCCCACAAAACTTATGTTGTTTTTATAAAGTGTAATACATTAGTTAATGAAAATTGTAAACAAGATGAACAAAATAATCTCACAAACACAAATAGGAAATTCGTTGTGGCGTGAAATTAATCACTGACTTGAAAACGAATTTCAGCGCAACCGAGGTGCTCAATTGTATTCGCCGGCACGTTCCCTAAGGTCCACACACCACTCCCACACAAAGGCACTTTTGAGTAGGAGGTTGGAGACGAGTAAACTTATGCCCAAAAGATTTAGTGTTTAGCTTATATGAAAGACGAAGAGATTAATCAGACATTAAGAGAATTAACCCACCCTTAAACAACCCATTAAGAAAGGAGTTAAGTGGAGGTTACAAAGGAATCCCAAGAAAAGAATTAGAACACCAAAATAATGAATCTAGACAAGGAAAAAGTCTACTGCTTAGCCCACCCGTGGGCAAATGAGGTCGGCCACAAGGGCCCACAACCTACCCGTAGAGCAAACTGATCAATTTCATCTTTTACTCTCTTTACTCCAACAATCTTCCCACTAAAGGGAGGTAAAGCATACGCACAAAAGAAAGAAAAATAAGAGACAATATTTTTGGGCATAAGAGGAGATTAGTACATAACACTTAGGTATTACTTAAGTAATTTGAAATCTAGTGCTTAGTGAAATGAGGCAATGAACTACAAGTACAAGGGTGGACAAACCTTGAAACCCTTAAACTCTTTATCAAGGAGGAGACTAACCTTGAAACTCCAAGATTTAGCTTAAGACCCCCACAACATATACATCACTCCAAAAATTACATGAACTCCGGCGATAAGATGTACTTTTTTAGCCAAATACATCCACCTTATGTCTAGTGGAGGCTCTACAAAACCGGACAAGTTTTCATAAAAGATGGCTAATATTCACAACCACATAGGTGAGTCCTAAAATGCATCTCAATAGCAAAAAGGATTCATTGAGAGTAACAGCTCAACCTCACAAAATATACTTACAAACATTACAAACTCTATCACCATAGGAATTAGGACAAATGTAATGTATCACATGGCCTTAAGTCCAATTCCCCTCGATGATTCTTCAACACTTGCTAACTCTTTCGTCAAAGGATCCGCCAAGTTCTTTTCGTACCTCACAAAGTCCAATGCAATCACTCCATTCTTTAGCAATTGTCTCACCACTTTGTGTCTCATACGAATATGCTTCTTTTTGCCGTTGTAGTTGCTATTATTAGCTACTCCAATCGCCGCTTAAGAGTCACAATGCATAGACACCGGTGATGAAGTTTTCTTCCACAACAGTATGCCGGCTAGGAGATTCCTTAGCCACTCCGCTTCTTAACCTGCCAACTCAAGAGCAATGACTTAAGATTCCATTATGGAGTGAGCTAAACATGGTTGTATTAAAAACTTCCATGAAATAGCATCTCCACCTAAAACAAAAACATACCCACTAGTGGAAGAAACCTCATCATTATCGGTTACCCAATTAGCATCACAATAGCCTTCTAAAACATTAGGAAAGCGATTAAAATGCAAATATACCTCCATAGTTTCCTTAAGGTACCTTAGCAACCGAGGAAGAGCAACCCAATGATCTTCTTGCTCTTCACATGGATTGTGAGTATATCTACTAAGTCTACTTGCCGCATAGGCAATGTTGGGTCGTGTGCAATTGATCAAAAACATTACACTACCAATCACCTTTGCATGGAGCTCTTGAGATACACTAGGACCCTTGTTCTTCACTAGCTTCATGTTAGGGATCATAAGGTGTTTTACTAGGCACAACATCAAAAGAGTCAAACTTCCTAAGAATTTTGTCCACATTGTGAGATTGACCTAATAAAGACAACATAATTAAAAGCAATAAATAGAAATATAAATACCTCAATGAATTAAAATAAATAAACCCAAGAATCATCCATGGAAAAATCTATGGAGATGTCATGAGAAACTAGGGTTCAAGAGAAAACTACTGTGAACTTAAAAACATCATAAAAGGCATAAGGGAAAAAAAGTATCCCTTGTGACCTATTGATGGAAAGCTCTTCAAAGTCTAGTTTCCAACGCAATTTGTCCGATTTGTAGAATTCAAGTTATGATCAAAAGAGTGAGCAAAGGTCATTTTTGATACTTTTTAAACCATTGTTATTCTCCGTTTCCAACTCCAATTATCTCCGAAAGGTGCATAGCGACTCTCGTGGAAGCTATTTTCATTCTTCATGCATATTAATCTCTATCTTAGCTTCCACAAACACATATCTTTCATTGAATGACTTTGATTCATCGACGTTTCATCCTTATATTGCCGGATTCTTCTAAAACTACTCCGAAAGCGTTCAAATAGTTATGAACACTACCTGAAACATTAAGAAAACACAAACAAAGAGTAATAGAGCACTAAATGGACAACTTATACATTTGCGACCTAAAAAGCAACTAAAAGACTTAAAGAGCAACTATAAAGTAGCATGAACGTGCCCATAAATGTTATATAAATGTGATTCATCAATCTTCAGAAAGAAAATTGGGGATACATTTCACCTTGGAAGGCTTGGATAAATGTAGTGATATGACTAATATCTATTTCCTACCATTAAAAAGTTAAGGTGGTTCATTTTTAATGAATAAGAGTTAAGGGGAATATATAGTTCTGCCCCATGTGAATATGATGTTAATTTTTTTTTCTTTAAATTTAGAAGGTTCACTTAAATCCGAGTAGCTGACTCTGGTGGCCATTTTCAGGATTGGTTGGACATTGATTTTGGAATTGCGGAGGGAGTTGATTTTATTGCAATATCGTTTGTTAAGTCTGCTGAAGTAATTAATCACTTGAAAAGCTATATTGCAGCTCGTTCTCGAGAAAGGTGGGCATTATACATTTATTGGCTTCTGTCTGGGATTTTATCTTGTTTATTTGAGTCTTGTTTATCTTTATTTCAATCTCTATCATAGTTGGGGATATTTTTCAAATATTTCTGCAACCAATTTAATTCATAATACAAATCAAAATAGGGAGAGGTTTGTAGAACCCAATTACAAAATCCCCCATGGTTTTCAGATTTCAGTTTGGAAAATACTCTACAGAGGATCCCTGGTCAATATTCTATATTCCTTTGCTTATTACTAGATGGCAACGATTTTGCAAATAAAAAGGGAATTACTACCTTTACTCCTTTTTCCAAAAGCAGGTGATAAGCAAAAATCTATGAAATATGATTCTGTAGTTAAGTCTACTGCTTATGTTACCTTTTCTTAGATGAGTTAGATCTGTTGCGTATGTATTTTACTTTTTAAATTATCTCAGATTGGCTTGTATCGTACTCTACCCCTGAAGTAACCTTGTGAAAATCTTGGATTCATTCTTTAGTTACTTTTAACTTGCTTATTTCTTTTTTCCTCAACCTCTACATAGATAGTGTTACTGTACGATGCTGTAGCTTTTTTTTGTAAGTTTTCTGGGTATACATTGGAGATTATCAGTCTGTAATCCAGAGTCTTAAGGAAAGTTTTTTCATAATTTCATGTATATAATTGTTAGATCACTAACTATTGCCCATCTGAAGCTTTTGTTCTTTGGTTGAAGTCATGAATGCAACATCTCCACTTCTCTTTGCTTCGAGCAATTGGCTTTCTACAAATATTTTCTGTTGCAAGTCAGAGTTTAACTTGCGGTTGTGGTTAACATAATTGTGCACAGTGAATGTACACTGGTTTTGTAATTAGTTATTGACTTGTGATTGACACAGATTTGATTTGTATATCTGTCGTATGGCATGTATGGGTCATTTATTGGACATACGATCTGACAACTCTTCATTCCAAGCAATAAGAACTATCTAATTTCGTACTTATTTGATGTTTGTAATGCAGTGATATTGCTCTCATTGCAAAGATAGAAAGCATTGATTCACTAAAGAATTTAGAAGAGATCATTCAAGCATCAGATGGAGCTATGGTTGCGAGGGGAGATCTTGGTGCACAGATACCACTGGAGCAAGTTCCCTTGGTCCAAAAAAAAATAGTTCGACTGTGCAGAAATTTAAATAAGCCGGTTATAGTTGCTTCTCGGCTATTAGAGTCGATGATTGAGTACCCTACACCTACCAGAGCCGAAGTAGCTGATGTTTCAGAAGCTGTCAGACAAAGAGCTGATGCTTTAATGCTTTCAGGTGAGTCAGCCATGGGCCAGTACCCAGAGAAAGCATTAGCTGTTTTGAGAAGTGTTAGCCTGAGGATTGAAAAATGGTGGAGGGAAGAGAAAAGCTATGAAGTCATGGAGCTGAATGGAGTAGCATCTTCCTTCTACGATTGCATATCAGAAGAAATTTGTGACATTGCTACAAAAATGGGTAAGGATAATTTGAAATTTTACCCATATATTATTATTGTTATTATTATTATTATTATTGTTCTGTAATCTTCTTCATATGCCTATATGATATATCTGAAGCAACCTAAATTTCTTGCTTGTGTTAGCTTATTGAATTATGTTTCCGTCACATAAATGGACACTAAAAATAGATTTTTGTAACCGGAAAAGAACAAGTTCAACATCAGAGGGCTTTTAGGTCTGGTTTTATAACATGCGAGTATAGTAAGGACATGTGAATATAATGAGGCTGGTTTTATAACGTGCACCAGTGTATCGGTGCATAAAACGCAAGCCATATTTTCTACTAGTGTATCGTTGCAAATAATATGAAACGGGGGTGGTATATATATATATATATATATATATATATATATGTATATATATATATATATATATATATATATATATATATATATATATATATATATATATATATGTATTGAGATTATGTGAGAACAAAGGTGAATAATGAGAACTAGGAACCAATCTCAGTCTCTAATCGCGCTACATTTAACGGTTCACGTTTCACCTGCATTCATTAATGGCATTTTGGTAATTTCGCAGCTTTTCAATCTTTTTCCAATTTTTTTAACTTTTAAAGCAATTTCATTTACTTTTACTAATTTTTCATTTACTTTTTAGAAATGAAACTGGAAATTTTTTTATAAAGTTGAAATATTACAAAAATGTCATTAATGACACGGGAAACATGTGGATCGTCCGATTAACATGATCTAAGGACCTAGATTAGTTCATAGTTCTTATTATAGCTTTGGTTCATATATATATATATATATATGTATCAGTAAAATAAAAACGAAAACTGAATTCAAATTTTAAATTTTTTTTTTAATTCTATATTTATTATTTTTATTCTAAACCCCATATAACCTATTTTAATACAACTTTTGACAATGAACAAATTATAAACTCCCTATCCTTTTCAATTGATGAAACCCTTGTCTTTATCCTCTTCAATCAAAACTCAATATTTGCAGAACCTAAACAATTATTTCTTCCATTTTTTTAGGAAATTTTGTATTTTACCAATGAACGCGGAGAAATTAGGTCGTTATCTAACCTCCTAACGGTCTAATAAATTTATAAATCCTAAAACTAGCCCCTAAACAAGTCTAGTGGTAAGTTCGGAGTCGAACCACAAGGAATGATAATGCTAGATAGTTCTTGATCTAATGCTTAAGCTACGCCGAAGTCGGTTTATGGTTAGAGGACACTACAACTACACTAAAACACATATAAAGAACAAGGTATGATAAAGTTTATTAGAGGAAAAGATACACTTTGAACAATTAATAAGCTAATGAGAATCCATTTGATAATCAATCATGCAAAGAAAGAATTAAAATGGGAATTAACTACACTCAAAAGTAATCTCTCAAATTCCTAGCCTAGATCCCTCATTGACTAGGTGCATAGAAGAAATTTACCCAAAATGCAATCAAATATATCAATTCTAATTCACAATCCCTTGTCAAACTAGAACCAATATGCAATTAAGTTTGCTATCATGAGAGATCAATCCAATCTAAAACAAATAACATGCTATCATCAATTCAATCAATTTAATCACTCAATTATCAACAAATTTATCTCAAATAACTCAATTAATCATTACAAAGCTTCACTCAACACCTAGTAGAAGGGAAACTACTCAAACATGATGAAAGCAATTAAATAAAGCATAAAGAGAATAAAGAGTAAGAAATGCTCATTGATATAAAATGGAGATCTTCAAATCATCAAATTCCTCCTTTGATTATCCAAAATCCATGAAAACCATCGTGTTTCTCACTTTCTCTCTCCAAAATTTGAGAGTTTCTCTCTCTAAAAACCTATAACTATCCTAAAAAACTACTGAAAAATTGAATTCTTCTCTAAAATGAGCAAAAAAATCTACTTATACCCCTTACGAAAATGCCTAGGAAGCTCCGCAAAAAGTCGAGTAGCACGTATAGGAGCGGGCGCTCCAAAGTAATTGCATGAGCGCTCCTAGCTGCAACAGTGAGAAGCGGAATCATTCCACAAAGTTTGGGGCGGGAGCTCCTCTCAGACTGCGCGCCCGCTCCTTCGCGCTGGATAAAACTGCTCAGCTTCAAACGAACATAACTCCCTCGTTTTACATTGGAATTGAGCATATGACCTGTTGTTGGAAAGCTCTTGAGATAAGATTTTATCTCCAATTGGAATCACTTAGAAATGTTTTGTAGATCAAAAGATTTAGGCGTTTGAAGTTCGATCTTTGCAAATCAAGTGCACATTTCTTCATTACTTGTTCTTTTATGTTTTATATTTCTTCAATCTTGAGCAATGAACTTATCCAAGTGTTCCTAAACATAAGAATAAACCAATAAAGTTTTATCTAATGCAAGAAGCAACCAAAAATATGCAAGAAAAGCCAAAATTGATCAACAATGACATTTCACATGCGAAAATGACAAATGAAATAAAACCTTATATAAACCAAGTAAAAAGATATCAAAACAATGACAAACTAACTAGAAACTCTTAAAAAACAGTGACATAAATGACACATATTAACCACCCACAAATAACTCAATTTTTGAAATTACCACCCAAATTTTATTTTTTTTCACATACCACCCAAAATAGACAAAAAATTAGCTTTCACCACCAAAACAATTAAATTTAACGTTTTAAAAAAATTTCTTCGATTCTTCGTGCTAAAAACATGCTCTTAGAGGTTTTAGGGGTTTTTTTTGTCCAAAGGATCCGATTTGAGGTCAATATTGACAAATAGTTATAAAAAATGCCTCATTTTGCATGTGCCGCGCAAACGAGGTATTTTTAGTACGCAAAACAATGCCTTTCCAATTTTTTGTAAATTTTGATTTCAAATCGGACCTAAAGTACAAAAAATTACCCCCAAAACATCTAAAGAGCAGGTTTTTTGTACGAAAATCTATGATTTTTTTTTTTAAATATTAGATTTTATGGTTTTTTTTAACAGAAAGTTTTAAATGGTGGTGAAATCTAATTTTTGCCTTTTTTGGGTGGTATTTTAAAATAAAAAAAATTTGGGTGGTAATTTCAAAAAGTGGGTTTTTTGTGGGTGGTAAAATACAAAGTATCCTTTTTTATTTGCAACATTTCTACAACGTACACTATTCACATACGCCACTTTATTTACATTTTGTGATTTACACTTAGATAAAAACGTAGGTAAATGGGATCTTGTTGGATCCATTTTTTAAATGTACTTTATTAAATTTAATTTTTATAGTTTTTGCTAATGCATAATTAAATATGTTCACAATTAAAGTTATGCATTCACAAACATGAAAAACAGAAATGTTATAAGAAAAAAAAAGTATGAATTATAGTAGGTAAAAGATAAATTTAACTATACCAGTTTAATGCAAAGTGTTTAGCTTAGTGACTTTTTAACTATATTTTACCTAGTTTTGTAAATAATTTTATACAGTAGCTATTTTGGTAAAAAGTTTTGAAAAAATAGCCATCATGGTAAAAGACTCAAAGATTGTATTTCCTTTATCCCTTCATGTCCATCTTCAACCTCCTTTTCTCTTCCTTGGGTACTCTAAATTTGTAGAGAATCTAGTAGTCCAATTATTTAGTCAAGTCCAAAAACAATTTTTTTTTCTCTTTCCTTATCATTAATTGTTACTACCTCCATGTTTATAAGTTGTTTCCATTTTTCTTATCACACAATTATCATTGCACATTTGGAACATCAATTTCTTTGAAAATATTTTATAAAAACTTTATGAAAAATGTTGGATATCTCAAAACTACAAATCCATAAAAGACCTAAAAGTTAAACAAGATCTCACACAAACATGATTTCTTATACTTTATCGATATAGTATTAAATTTGATTTTACATGATAAAGATTCTTATATAAGTAGTCCTCACAATCCTCACATGAATGCAAAATATAAATTCTAACCTAACCTTCTAACTTTCAAAAAACAATCGTATGAACTAATTTTGCCTTTCATTTCATCGACTAAGCAAGCATAAAAATCAAGTTAATAAACTATTTCTAAAAGCTAACCTTTTAATAAACTATATTTGACTATCTTAACACTAAAACAAGAAACAAAAAAAATTCCTTTAATCTTTTCCCTTTTCGTTCTATTTTTTTAATATATTTATTCCTAATACAATAAATATATTTAATGATGCTCTATTAATATTACCCTATAATTTAATGTCCGTTTACATTATACACTGAATAACTCTTCATTTTTCTAATAAAAAATATTTAACAGAAAAATTCCAGGCTTTACATTTAACAAAGTGTGTGTTGCACGGGCCAAAAGGCTACTCAATAACTTTATACAAAAAGCGAAACTTATAGTGACACACGTCATCTCTAGGTTGAAAATTTTCCCTCCATTTAATTATTTCCTTTTTCTGCTACATCTTCATTAATTTGTTTGTAACTTAAAATATTGTCCTTTCATTTTGAAAATTACATTAATTACATTTCCAAATACACTTAAATATAATAATTTGATATATTTGAGTAGTATATTTTAAAATTAATTTTTTTTTTTTTTTTTTTGTAAATTATTATTCTTGAATTAACATCAGCAAAAATCGTGCGTTGCATGGGATTTTTTAAACTTGTTGGATGATTAAGAAGCAATAGTCTATCACCTTATCAACATCACTCCCTAACCTCAATTAGTGAAATGGCTTCCCATGGGTAACCCTTACCCGCTGAAGGCCATACTGTATAATGGACATCATGCATAATTATAACTATCCCTAACTACCTAGTGAGGAGGCAGTAAGAGGCTTAGGGAATTTACTACTCCTAATTGAATCTAACTTTCGCTAATAACTTAACAAATTGTAATAGGATGAGAAACCAAAGCCCCCATACCCTCCTTGAACCTCTTTCGACTACTATTTAAGGGGACTAGGTATGAAATTTTTATGTTAGCATCCTAGTAGTCCCACTATTCTACAACAAGCACCATTAATTACTACTTACAAGGAATGAAGGGTAATTCAGTTCTAACCCAGCCATGAACTATGACTAGGTTCACCAACCCCTAAACATGAAAATGAACAAGAGTAAACAACATAAAACAAGTCTAGAGAAATTAAATCAAGAAAATTCATATAGATTAACAATAAATACCATTTTTGTAGTGTTTTGCGTTTGCAGGGGTAAAAACAGGTGATCAATTGCCTCCATGATCTTGTCAGTCTCAGTTATTCTTACTCTGTTCCGACAATTTCTGTACTTTAATTGCAGCTATTATTGTCATTATTGAATAGTGGTGCCTGTTTTAAAATTGGGCAGATCATCTTATTGAGACTTGACTTCATAGATCTTATTGACTTCATTGAACAACATTACAGAATTGTAGGCCTGAATACATTCACTGTAGTTAGATAATTAGAGTTTCTGAAAGATCCATTAATGAACCATAGGAAATCAGGTCTGAAATAAAGCTAGACTAACTATTGGGGATATGTTGTCATGGGAAGTGTAACCTTCCTTGACTTAGTTTAAGGGTTTCTTCTTCACTGATTATTGCTTATCTTATATGGTTAACTTCTATGTTTATCGTGTGCTCCTTATGCTGCTGATTGATTGTTTTTGGTATTTTATGTAAATATAATTTTTCTTTTTAGGCAATGTCATTAAAGTAGTATGTAAAACTGATTGATTTATACTTTTTCTGCAGCCAACAATTTAGAAGTAGATGCTATTTTCGTATACACAAAAACCGGCCATATGGCATCTCTATTGTCAAGATGCCGACCTGACTGCCCAATCTTCGCATTCACCACGATAACATCAATAAGACGCCGGCTGAACCTTCAGTGGGGTCTGATACCGTTCCGCTTGAGCTTCTCTGATGATATGGAGAGCAACTTAAGTAAAACGTTTTCTTTGCTGAAGGCCAGGGGAATGATAAAACCAGGCGACCTTGTTATTGCAGTGTCCGATATATTGCAGTCCGTCCAAGTCATGAATGTCCCATAAACAGTGGGTTTAAATTTTTATTAATTATTTTTAAGGTCCGAATGAGCTATAATGGCAATAAAAATTACAAATGGGGTACGGAATATGAAGCTTTGACCTATTGTACACAAAACCTTCACTCTGAACTATTAGGCCAAGAACTCATTGTTTGTATTGATTGTACCTTTACAAAACATGTTCCATACTTTCATGGATTTGTAGAGGGTGTTTAACAAAGTGCCTCTTACAATGGTTGTTCCTTGAATGGTATGGAGTAGTTATTATATCCATAATATTTGGCCATATTCCAACGATATATCTTCGTCAAAGAAATGTCAATTTGGAGGTTTTGCGGTTCAGCGGTTGCAGGGGTAAAAACAAATACAAACATGCATAGACCAAAAGTCTAGAATACTAGAAGCAAGCAACTAAGCAAGGACTAATACTTTATACTTTCTTCGTTTTTTTTTATTAACACATTTTTTTTTAAATCACGTTTGCTAATGCACAATTTTAATAATTAATGAATAAGTGAAAAATTATTAAAAAAAAATATAAAAAAAATTTGACGTTAGTTTCAAAACTCAAAACGTTCCAACTAAAAAAATAATATGAGGAAATAATAGTAATTCCTATGATGCAATTGGAGCTTATCGTCAGAAAAGAATCCGTTTAGATAGTCCTTTGTGGCTCCGGTGGCAACTATATCTATACTTTGAATTCACTTTATTAATCACAACTTTGGCCGATTTACTTTTAATAATTCTAACTTTTGGTTATTGTATAACAATCCCAACTTCGATATGAGTTTGCCTCCAGCAGTCTCAATGACCGGTAACATGCTAAAAAGGCAAAAAAATATTTAAAAGCTACGTGACAGCATGTGATTGCTTCAAAATATATTTTTTTAAAAAACCCAAGACCCAGCCACCCGTTTCCCCCTTCTCCCACCACTAGCCCCACCCCTAACCCCACCGGAAATCGGTCGGCCACCCCCTTTAACCCCTAAAAGCGGTCGACTGACCCCTCCCAACCCTTGAGACCACCCCGCCAACCCACCCCAACCCTTTAAACCACTGAGTATAATAGGGTACCCTGCCAAAATTCCTGAAATTGGAACCGAAACCTATTGAACAGGTTCCTGAAAAATGAAAATTTGTCTCTGCCGGGGTACCCAAAGGTCCGGTTCCAAAAAATCAAGAATTGTACCGAAACCTGTTGCGACAAAAACCCGAACCTGTGGTTCCTAACAGGTTCCAGTTTTGATTATGAGTACTCCAATATTTTGCTCACACCTATAAACCACCCCCTTCCTTCCTCTACCCTCATAAAACAGCCCCCCCACCCTTTCCCATCGCTAACACTGCCCTACCTCCCTTCCCCCATCGCCACAACGACTGGCTTTGTGGGTTGCAAAAGGGAGGAGGGGCGGTTTCAACGGTGGGGAAAGGGAGGGGCGGTTTCGGCAGTAGGGAAAGGGACGACCATGTGGTTTTGAGGTAGGAAGAGGTCGGCCGACCATTTAGGGGGTTAAGGGCGGTGGCCGATCAGTTTCCGGCGGGGTTAGGGGTTGGGCCAGGGTTTCATGGTAGGGTTAGGGGTGGGGGAAGGGGATGGGGTGGATAGGATGGGTTTTGGGTTTTTTTTTCTTTTTCTTTTTTTATTTAATTTTTTTTTATTTTTAATTATTTATTTAAATTTAGACCAATCACGTGTCATAATTACTTATTATAACAGGTTGTTGACTCGTTATTGACTGATTGGGACTACAGGAGGCAAACTCATTCAAAGTTGAGATTAGTCAAATGCACGTCCACTAACCAGTCAAAAGGCCATTTTAGATTTTTTTTTCTATTTTTTAAAATTAAACGGATTGTTTCATCCATTTGCGCCTCGATTGGCTTTTTTTCGCCGAGTTTTTTGAAACCTTCAAATTTTTTTGTAATTGTTATGCATTCCTTATTAGTTTTCTTTTTGTAATTTTTTTTTGCATCCTCTTTTTGCATGCCTTTGGTATGTTCTACGCCTTTTAAATACACCATCTTTGGTTGATTCGGTGCCCTTAAAACAACTCCGCGCCTATTTGAGTATTGGTGGCCTATTAAAATATGCAGTATTCCTGAACTACGTAATGTATATCCTGCAGGTGGTAGCTACTCGACAATGCGCAGCGAACAAGATGTTTTTCTTACTACATAAAATCTTCTCTGGACATAAAAACTAAACAACACCCTGACTACCGCAGTTATATGCTCTCTGAATTTGGGTACTATTCATTTATCTATAGATTATTATCTTCTCTATGTTTTCCTGACTACATTAACATATTCTGGACCAGCATATATAATACCGCTCTGACTATAGTGATTATTCTCTTAATTTGCGTACTATTCCAGAGACTACGAGTTTAATATTTATGATTACGGTGTTTTTCTGACTACACAAATAATTATTATTCTTTTTTTTTTTTTTTTCCTTGTTTTAAGCTGAAAACACGGGTGTTCGTTCATATTGAGGTAAATTTTGTGCTTTACCAATAAGTCATATACCCTCTATTATTCTCCGATATTAGGGGGTTTCTCCTATTATTACTGATTGTACTTTGATAACCTCGCTAACTTAATAACAACAAGTAAGTAAAATTGCACTACTCGTAAAACTTAAGCAAGAATTGAATAAACTAAAGAAATGAACAATACATAAATTAAAGCTGAAATTGCCTTCCATTAAATAAAAGGATAAAGTTAGGGCTATATTACATCCAAAATTAAAATTTCATTGACTGAAAGGTTCGACTAACAAAGTAGACCACAACAAGAATATTCATCTATGAAGTTATTACGACCCGACGATGATAGATTTATGATTGGCTAAGGATGAATGTTAAAGCCCAAAGGAAAGGCCCAATGATTAAATGAAATCGGGTTATAAGAATTTAAGAGATCAATTTAAATGGAGTTTGACGCCTAGAGTTGTAACCATCCAACGGTTTTGGAAGATCATGGTGGAGATTACAGTGATTATTTGCCTATAAATAGAGGAGGAATTCCAGAGAGAAGACATCAACAAATCAATCAACATAAAGCATTTCATTTCTTTTAAGCTTTCAATTCTTTACAGCTATCTTAGTTTTCCCTTGGCTTAGTAGTCAAACGATAGGATTGTTTATTTAGCATATATTGAAGGATTGTTTATTAGCATATATTGAAGATCGATTATTTATTCCAATTGTAAACTGGAGGTATTCTTTCCTTCACCTTGTACAATTGTAGTCCTGACTTCATCTCTCAATTAATGGAAACCGTATGCATCTTTTGTCACATATTTGTCTGTTCATTTCTTTAGCAATCCAAATTTTCTACAACTTCTTCAAGGATAACTTCTTCACTGTTTTGATGTGTTACATTAGCGAGGTTATCATTCTTGAAACTAGTAACAAAAGAGGCAGCCCCTAAATAATCTAGAATAAGATTGGATATGTAACACCCCCAGATCTCCCTCTACGGAAATACCAGTATAATATGTATAATTATATTGTAGAGATAGACTTAGGCGTATTACCGCCGCGTGATTACGCAAGTCTACTCAAACTTTTAACCAAAACCAATACTTTGCAGCGGAAACTCAAACTCTTTCTTTATTGATAATAAGTATAAATAGAAACCATCGTCATGAGTACTCATAATTAGACAAAGACCAACATTCCTAATCTAGGTGAAGAACATTCTCGGGACTACCATATGCTCAATTCTTGACTCCACAAGAAATTAGTCAACATTTCTTACCATTACGGTAAACAGGGCGAACCAAAACAAATTAGAAATACGAATTAGCAAAATGTGCAAAGTACGATAAGTGCAAGATAAGTAAATTCAACTTATTTGCAAACATGCTTTTAAAACCAATTCCAATGTTAGTCCAATAATTCCAAACTCAAAATTTCAAAACCAATTCCAATAATATAATTCCATTTCATAATTCAAAATCAATTCCAATAATTCAATAATTCGATGAAACGATTTATAAAACTAATTCCTCCTTTGAAAACCAATTCGTCTTTTGAAAACCAATTCTCAAATATTCTCAAAATAATTCCAATAACTCAATAATAATGATTAATAAAATCAATTATTTTCGAAAACTCAATCTCCTCTCTAAGTGTGCACACCCTCCAAGCTAGTCTCCTACTATTTCAAGGCTATTATTGGAGAAAGACTAGGTCATACAAAGTCCATAGCCTTTAATGAATCCGCATAATGGGATTAATATAATAATTATACTTGTAAAGCTTTTTAAATAATTCAATAAACTTCTTTAACTCAATAATTCTAATAAATAACTCAAACTCCTTTTTAATTAAATTCAACTTGCTTTTAAAGTCAACCTTTTAATAAATACTTGAGAATTAAATCTCATATTAATAACCTTTCAAATCAATAATTCTTCCTTTAAAAAAAAAACCTTTTATTTAATTCATCAAACTTTTCTAATCAATTTCTTTATTCAAACATGATAAGTATTCAAACCATTCAAAACATGATATAACATCAATCCTCCAATTTATTTATCAATTATTTAAACATGCTTTTATTTCATAAATCATAATTCAATCATCATAAAAATCGTAGAAAACATGCTTATTCAATCCAACCAATTTAAAAGGTATCTAGCCACCTAGCTAAACGTACCTTTGGTCCTTGCTTAGCACACACAAAGAAACTTTAAGAACTTGGATCAAGCATACCCTATAATTAAATATAACCTTAATTAATATAAGGTTAACAAATAATTACAACAATTAAATTAAAAAAAAAAACCCCAACTATATGTACATGAACCTTTTAAATTATTTTTCATAAATATGAATAACATTATGATTTTATTTAATTAAAACTACTCATAATAATTTTTATAAATCTCCCATAATAATAATAATTAATTAAATAAGAGAAGAGAAGAAGAAGAAGAGGTAGAAAACCAAGGAAAAGAGAGGACTGCGGTCGACGGCAAGTGGCAGCCGACGGTGGAGGTGGTGGTAGTGGTGATTGGTGGTGGTGGCGCAAGAAAAGAAAAAGAGAAGAGAAAATTAAAGAGAAAGATTAAGAAAGAATTAGAGAATTTGGTGTAAGTGTTTAGCCTGAATCAGTGGTTATTTATAGGCTAGCTCATGCATGAATTATGGTAAGAGAATGTAATAAGAATTATGGTAAAATGAATTAAGGAAATTCCTTGGAGAAGAGTGTTAAAGAAATATGAAAAGTTTGAGATTATGGTGATTAAGAATAATAAAATTAAGAAAAGTATGTTGTCATAAAAAATAATATGGAAAAAGAGGTTTACTTGGGGAATAATCAAGGATAAAAATAAGGTAGGGAAATAAGATGATTAAATATTTAGAAGGTGGGAAATAAAAATTAAGGAAAATAATAATTTTGAGGAAGATAATTAAAAATACAATTTACTAAAATAATTTCCCCAAAATCATCAAAGAGGGTCGAATATTTTGAGCTTCTATAGATCCAAATTTTCGGACCTCATTATTGTATTTTAGAAAGTTATTTGCTAAACTTAAGGATTAAAAATAATTGTGTAAATAAATATATATTGTATAAAATAATTAATTAAGAGAATACCAATTATTCACTTAATAAATTAACTAAGAAAATCAGATTTTTAACACTAGGAAAATCCGAAATTAATAGCCAATTAATTTGAATTTTCAGACCTACTTATTTAAATAATAAAATATATTTTTTTCTTGATTAAAATATCCGAAATATATATAAATAATCCAGTTTTTTAAATAAAATAAATGGATAATAAATCTTATTCAAAATCCAAAAATAATAATTAAGTTTCGAAATACTGTTGGCGCCAAAGTTCAAATATCATTTTGGCTCCAAAATTCAAATAGTAGAATAAATTACTAAAATACCCTTTTTAGAAAATAATAATTAATTAATTAATTAGAAAATATATTTCAAAAATACGGGGTATTACAGTCTACCCCCCTTAAAAGAAATTTCTTCCCGAAACTTTGTCTAAAGAAATACGAAAATCATTTTAAATTATTGGTTCATGCACATCCTAACTTGACTCAAGACTCCAACCAACTCAAGAAAGACTCGAAATCACTCAAAAATGACTCGAAAAGCAAACGCACGAAACTCTATCGCCCTCTACCCCCCTTAAAAGGAGTTACACCCCCGTAACTCGACCACTAACCTTAGGCAAACAACTCTGGGTAACGTTTCCTCATATCAGCCTCAGCTTCCCATGTAGCCTCCTCAGTTTTCTGATTCGACCATAACACTTTCACATTTCTCACATCTTTATTCCTTGTACTTCTCACTTTAGAATCCGGAATCTTCACTGGTCTTTTCTCATAGGTCAAATTCTCATCCATCTCAATGGTTTCTGGTTGCAGCACATGGGTCACATCAGAAATATACTTTCGAATTTGACTCACATGGAACACAATGTGAACCTTTTCTAGCTCATTGGGCAGATCCAACTTATACGTAACTTTTCCCACTTTCTGAATGATTTCATATGGCCCTATGTACTTTGGGCTCAGCTTTCCGTTCTTCCCAAACCTCATTACACCTTTCATGGGTGAAATTTTCAGCAAAACTTTCACTCCTACTTCATATTCTTCCTCCCTCCTTTTCAAATCAGTATTACTTTTCTGTCGGTCTTGGGCTGCTTTTATCTTTTCTTGGATCAACTTCACTTGTTTCACGATATCCTCAATCATCTCTGGCCCAAGTACCATAATTTCACTTATAGCATTCATTCTAACAAACTGGGCTTCTACACCTTCTTCCATACAAAACTTCAAACGGTGCCATTCCAATGCTTGCATGATAGCTGTTGTTATAAGATAACTCTATCAAATCCAAGTGCTCTTCCCAAGACCCTTGATACTCCATCACACAAGCTCTCAACATATCCTCCAATGTTTGAATTGTCCTTTTAGTCAGACCATCCGTCACAGGATGGAGTGTTGTGCTCATTAACAACTTTATTCCCATTGCCTTTTGCAAAATTTTCCAAAAGTTAGATAGGAATCTTGAATCTCTATCTGAAATGATATCCGTGGGTACCCCATGGTACTTCACCACTAACTTCACATAAGCTCTTTCTAACTGATCCATAGTCCAAGTACTTCTCATGGGTATAAATGCCGCTGACTTCGTCAACCTGTCCACTATTACCCAAATAATGTCATTCCCTGCCTTGGTCTTAGGCAACGCTCCAACAAAATCTATGGAAATCGAATCCCACTTCCACTTGGGCACCTCTAAGGATTGGACCTTTCCTTGAGGCCTACGATGCTCGATCTTTACTTTCTGACATGTCAAACACTTGGCCACAAATTCAGCTACTTCTCTCTTCATATTGGGCCACCAAAAAGTCTTCTTCATGTCCTTATACAACTTATCCCCTCCAGGATGCATTCAATAAGGAGAATTAAGGGCTTCTTCCATCAATCTTTGCTTTAAATCCCCACGACTCTGCGGTACACACCATCTTCCCTTAAAACGAATACTTTCCTCATTACCAATGCTGAAATCCAACACCTGACCTTCATCTTTTCTTAATTGCCTTTAACCTTTCATCTTCTAGCTGACTTTCCCTTATTTCATCATAAATGGATGGTTGAATCACCAAGGCATTCAACATCCTTAAGGTTAGACATGCTTGCTAACCACTTCCTTTCATGATGGTGTTTTTCATTCCACAACCCATTCTTCTTGATCACATCCCCATACTTGTCAAAGAGAAGTTGATATTTGGGAACTCTAGGTAGATGAGCTAAGGCCAAAAGAACCATCCAATGTGATTAGGTGAAAGCTTCCAGATTATACTTCTCATAAAGGTTTAAGGCCAAAGTAATAATTCCAGTAATAAACTCACTAACTGTGACTCCATCATCTTTCAAGTAATGCAAGTTAAAGTAATTATTTCTTATATCATCAATCCTTTCTGTTTAGGGGATTTTTATCCACCAATCAGCATCTGACACGTGGACCAGCCAGGTTCCGCCACGTGTCCTTCACGTAGGCCAATAGGAGTCTTCCACGTGTCATCCAGAGATACGTCCTCCATGGACCAATTGCGACGCGACACGTGTCCATCCATGCCAAATGGGTAAATCAGCCAACAAGGCCCAATCTTTGTGGGAAGCCCAGTCAGCCTTAGGTTTAACCTAAACCTTGTACTGGCGCGCATCCCAAGGCATATAAATATGCCCATTAATCCTCATTAAAGGGAGGACGCACATTAAACACTCTCACCTAGAGAGACTAAATTACATTATTTCCGCATTAATTACTCCTTAATCAAGTACTAACTTGACCGTTGGAGGCAGATCTCCAATCATACGGAGCATCTGTTTGTTTTGCAGGTACAGGCGTCCGATCCCAGTCTCGGAATTGTAACTCTCCCGCAGGACATCAAAAAACCCCGAAATATTTTGGCGCCGTCTGTGGGGAGAGTACTTTTGAGATGGCATCTGATTAGGGGATTTTTATCCACCAATCACCGTCTGACAAGTGGACCAACCAGGTTCCGCCACGTGTCCTTCACGTAGGCCAATAGGAGCCTGCCACGTGTCAATCACAGATACGTCCTCTACGGACCAATTGAGACACGCCACGTGTCCACCCATGCCAAATGGGAAAACCGGCCAACAAGGCCCAATCCTGTTTAGAGGCCCGGTCAGCCCTAGGTTTACCCTAAACCTAGAGAGTGGCACGCTTCTCAAGACTATAAATACTTAATTAATCCTCATTAAGTTAAAAAAAGACAGAACAGGACTGAAACATTACGGAACACACTAATAACCGGCTGATCTCGCTAACAAAGCAGATTACCAACATTAAACACTCTCACCTAGAGAGATCTTATTACTTTAATTCCCGCATTAATTACTCCTTAATCAGGTACTAACTTGACCGTTAGAGGCGGAGCTCTCAGGAGTCTCCGTTATTTTGCAGGTACAGGCGTCCGGTTCTAGTCTCGGAATTGTAACTCTCCCGCAGGACATCAGAAGACCCCGAAACATTTGGCGCCGTCTGTGGGGAGAGTACTTCAGAGATGGCATCCAAGTCTGTACCGACTCCTGAAGAGAGGCGTCCCGTAGACGACCCTCAAGTTCAGTCGGACCATGACACCGAAAGTGAATTTGAAGTTGAAACTCATACAGCTCCAGACGGGACCCTAAGGGCCCGACGTACCCGTCATACCGAAAGGAGGGAACGGGAGCATCTTCAAACAGGAAGCGAGCCAGCAGGCGCACCGCCTGCTCGGCAACAACCGACTGATGGGTCTGCTCCCATCACAAGGAATGAACTCATGACCTTCATGAGGGACTTCAAGAGAGAGATTCAAGAGTTGATCAACAAGAAGCCGCCTGCTTCAGTCAAGGAGCAGTCGGCCAAGAAACCCTCCACTTCACTGAAGAGGAAGCCAGTTCAAGGGCGAGAGGCGACTCCTCATCCTAAATCTAGGAAGCGGGAGCCACCTGCCCTTGATTTCACAAAATTTCGTTATCCTACAGGAAATAGGAAACTGGTTCGTCATATTCAGGCGGACGGGTCAAAGCAAACATTCACAGATGCTCGGCTACTGCTAGAGCAGAAGAAGAGTGACCGATTGTCAGAGTCGGCTTCTACTTCAGACTTTCAAGACAGTTTGCGAAATGCCTCAATGAGGCATACTCAGTCGTACCATGAGAGTCAGTCAGGCGGCACCTCCCGTCAGTCCGGCTTTCATAGTGCCCAGGCGGTACCAAACTTACCATTTGTGCCGCAACAACAATATTTTATGCAGCCACCTCCATTTGGTGGACCTACAGCAAAAAACGTCCAACCTATGGACTGGCAGCTACGGTTGCTTAGACTTGGTGAACAGCCGTCGGCCTTCTCCAAGGAAATTACTGAAGCCGCTCAGCCGGCCAAAGTAAAAAATGTACTAGTAGGCGCCGATGACGGCACTACTAACCCAGAAGACCATCTGATGGCATTCACCAACCTGATGTACCTTCAAGGGTTGGATAATCCCACTTGGTGCAAGTGTTTCCCAGCGACTCTCAAAGGAATCGCACAGCAATGGTTCGGCAACCTGCCGACTGGTTGTGTAAATAGCTTCAGGACGCTTGCTTACTTATTTGCCTCCAACTTCGCCATGAACATCCCTGCGAAGAAAACTACCCTTGATTTGGGAACAATTCAGCAGGGCGAGAAGGAGGGGCTTCGCTCTTACATCAGGCGGTTCAACCTGATGAGAATACAGATTCAAGGGTTACCGGATGAGGTAGCTTATACCGACTTTTTTAGAGGTCTCAAAGACGGGTCTACCTTCAAATTTGATTTGGTTCGAAAAAGGGTGGCGACTCTTCAAGAGGCCTTGATTGAAGCAGAAGCCTATATACAGGCGACTGATCTGTGTACGATAAAACAGTCGGACGGGAAAAGGTTCGACAAAAGAGAAGGACGACAGAAACAGTCGTCAAACAAACATGAGAAAAGAAAAGAGGTCTGGGCGGCTGATTCCTCTAAACAGCCGGCCTAGAAAAAGAAAAAAGAATTCAAACCATACTCCCCAAAGTATGTGTTTAACAAGGATAACCAGTTTATCCTAAAAGAAATAAAGGGACAGATCTCATTTGAGAAGCCGGTCCCCATGAAGGGTTCTGCAAACAACCGGACACAAGATAAAATCTGTGCTTATCATGATGACGTTGGTCATCACACCAATGATTGCATCAGTCTCATGCGGTACCTAGACCGCCTGGCTGAGCAAGGTGATCTTGACACTTATGTCAAGAAATCTACGGGGAACACTTCCTCAAAAAAGCTGTCGGCCAAAAAGAATCAACAGGCCGACAGCTCCGATACAGATGATGCAGTCGTCTACACCATTGCAGGCGGCTTCTCAGGAGGCGGCCCCACTATTAGGGGCAACAAAGATAATATAAGGCGGTTAGATGTAAATTCCGTTCACCAAGGACGGCCGTCCAAATATACATTTCCTGAGATTGTCATCACTGAAGAGGATCTAGGAGGGGTAAGGGGGCCGCATGACGACCCTCTCGTTATTGAATGTAAAGTGGCCAACCAAAGAGTTGGCCGAATCCTCATAGATACCGGGATCTCCTCAGATCTCATCAGCAGCAAATGTCTGTCGAAACTGAAATATCAGACTGACTGCATACATCCGGCCTCCCACCCTTTAATAGGGTTTGGAGGAGGAGTCGTCCACCCACTGGGACGAGTAGATTTGCCCATTCGCCTGGGCGAAAAAGGGGAAGGACGACACATGGTAGTCCGGTTCCTAGTAGTAGAGGAACTCTCGGCCTACAACATGATTCTGGGTCGACCAACCCTGAATAATTCCAAGGCTGTTATAATCCCGTCTCTTATGTTGCTCAAGTTTGAGAGGGATAATGGAACAGTCGGCTCCCTAAGGGGAGATCAGAGGATGGCCCGAGAGTGCTATCTCTCGGATGTCAAGCCCACTGTTATGGCCACTGGGTCAAGTGGAGAAAAAACAGACCTTGACAATGTCAAGGAGAGTGCGCCTGTTCAAGAAGCAGGCGGCAAAAAGAGAAAGGCGTCCCAGACAGAGTCCGCAAGAAAAGCGAGAAAATAGCAATCATTGGCAGAGGAGCGGCCGGATGAGTTCCGCCCTCAGCCGGCTGGTGAGCATGCGGACCTGATCTTAGACGACTCACGTCCTGACCGAACAGTCAAAGTTGGGACGACTGCTCTGAGAAACCTTGGTGACGACTTTCACAACCTATTGAAAGAATACAAGGACATCTTTGCATTTGAAGTCCATGAAATGCCAGGCATTAGTCTTGATCTGGCGGTACATAAACTCGCTGTGGATCCGAAAAAGAAGCCGGTACGGCAAAAGAAGCGGAACCATGGAGAAGAGAGAAGTCAGGCGGCAGCCGCCGAAGTTAAAAAATTACTTGATGCAGGGTTCATTCGACAATGTTACTTCCTAGACTGGGTTGCAAATGTGGTGCTTGTTAAAAAGCCGAATGGCACCTGGCGTGTGTAGACTACACAGACTTAAACAAGGCGTGCCCCAAAGACAGTTACCCTCTGCCTAAAATTGATAACCTGGTCGACTCAACAGCCGGCCATTCCTTGATGAGTTTCATGGACGCCTATTCTGGTTTCCATCAAATTCCCTTATGGAAGAAAGATCAGGAGAAGACGGCCTTCGTCACTGATCAGGGGTTATACTGTTACACGGTCATGCCGTTTGGTCTTAAGAATGCCCCGGCTACCTTCCAACGAATGATAAACACAGTGTTCTTTGATCAGATTGGGAGAAACGTCGAGGCATATATTGATGATATGATTGTCAAGACTAAACTTCAGAAAGATCATCTGACGGACCTCCGAGAAACTTTCACCACACTCAGGCGGCACCATGTCATGCTCAATCCCAAGAAATGTGTATTTGGAGTTGAGTCTGGGAAATTTCTCGGATTCCTTATCAATCAGAGAGGAATAGAAGCGAACCCTGAGAAGGTGCAGGCGGTCATTGACATGCAGTCGCCTCGTACCATCCGAGAGGTTCAGAAGTTAACAGGTTGTCTGGCGGCCTTGGGAAGATTTCTAAGCCGATCAGGCGACAAATGTCTATACTTTTTCCAGGCAATTAAGAAAAAGGCAAGGTTTGAATGGGGGCCGGATGCTGAGGCCGCCTTCCAGAAATTAAAAGTTCACTTGCATTCCTTGCCGAGGCTGGTCAGCCCTTTGCCCAAAGAGGTTCTCTACATGTACCTGGCCGTCTCTGATCATGCGTTAAGCGCTGTTCTCCTTGATGAAAGGGACGGCTGTCAGCTCCCGGTCTACTTTGTCAGTCACGTACTGAAAAATGCCGAGTTGAGGTATCCCCTAGTGGAGAAATTTGGTCTTGCACTCTTCATGGCTGTTAAAAAATTGAAGCCCTACTTTTTGGCACATACAGTCGTCGTGTATACAGACCAACCTATCAAGCGGCCGCTGACCATCATGGAGTCGTCAGGCCGAATAATCAAATGGGCCATAGAAATAAAGAGCCTCGAAGTTACTTTCGAGCCTAGAAAAGCAGTGAAGGGGCAAGCCTTTGCTGACTTTATTGTAGAGATGACTCGTCCTCCTGACTCTCAAGTTTCAGACCAAGTATGGAAGGTATATGTGGACGGAAGCTCTACTTCAAATGATTGTGGAGCAGGCGTCATATGTCAGTCGCCAGAGGGCGACAGGTTCGAGTATGCTCTACGCTTCAGTTTTCAGGCTTCAAACAATGAGGCAGAATATGAAGCTTTACTAGCCGGGATCCGCATGTCCAAGGCGGCAGGGGCAAGAAAAATAGACGCCTTTTCCGATTCACAATTGATAGTGAGTCAGTACAATGGCGAATACGAAGCAACCCATCCGGCCATGATCAAGTATTTACAGGCGGTCCGACAAGCAGTCGGCTCCCTTGAGGATTTCCATCTGATCCAAGTGCCGAGATCAGAAAACAACCAGGCGGATGCACTGTCAAAATTAGCGTCATCCGCCTCCTCCGATACTCCTCGAACTGTTTTTTGGGAAGTAATGGAGAAGAGAAGCATCGAGGAAAACCCTATTGGAATCCTAGACAGAAGCTCAACCTGGATGGATTCAATAAGGGCATATCTGACAAACAGTACACTGCCGGATGATCCTCAACAGGCGGCAGCACTGAAAAAACGAGCCACCTGTTTTGAAATGATTAAGGGAGAACTTCACAAGAGGGGGTACCTTCAACCCTTCTTAAAGTGTGTTACTCCAGAAAAGGGACGAGAGATACTAGATGATCTTCACTCTGGTTACTGTGCTTCTCATATAGGCGGCAGGGCTACTTTTGGCCTACTTTGGAAGCAGATGCAATGGAGATGGTGAAAAAATGTGACAAGTGCCAAAGGTTTGGCAAACTAATTCACCGTCCGGCTACTGACCTCACTACCATTCACAGCCCACTACCGTTTGCTAAGTGGGGCATGGACATTCTGGGTCCATATACGCCTGCTACAGGCGGCAGAAGGTACATACTTGTTGTCGTTGACTACTTCACTAAATGGGTAGAGGCGGAGGCTGTAAAGGGAATCAAGACGAAAGATGTAATTTCATTCATTTGGAAAAATGTCATCACTCGGTTCGGGGTTCCCATGTCTATGGTTTTTGATAATGGTCCCCAATTTGAGACGCCTGTTCTCAAAAGCTGGTTGGATGACCAAGGCATTGCAAACTACTTTGCATCTGTTGGCCGTCCACAAGCAAACGGCCAGGTGGAAGCCTTTAATAAAATCATCTCAGACGGTCTCAAGAAAAAGATTGAACGAGCAGGCGGCCTATGGGCGGATGAACTACCACATGTTCTCTGGGCCATTAGGACGACTGAAAAAGGGGCAACTGGAGAAACTCCATTCCTCCTAACTTACGGTGCGGAAGCTGTTCTTCCAATAGAACGCTACGAGCCGACTCTTCGAGTAATGCTATATGACGAAGAGGCAAACTGGGAAGCCATGCGCCTGGCATTAGACTCACTTCCTGAAAAGAGGGGCAATGCTGTCTTGCGCCATGAGATCTATCGCCTGAGAATGACTAGATTATACAACAAAAAATTACACAGGCGTCCACTTAAAGTAGGGGACTTTGTACTTAGAAAAATGGAAGCAGTTGGTAGGGCTAATGAGTCTGGCAAACTAACTCCCAACTGGGAAGGACCCTAGCGAATCTATGAGGAAGTCAGGGACGGTACCTACCGTCTGGAAACACCAGACGGACAACCGTTGCCTCGAACTTGGAATGTAGATAATCTTAAAAAATATTTCTTTTGAATGATGTAAAGTAAAGAGCTACTTAATAAAAGTTTGCACTTACTATTCAATTTTGTATTACAAGGGGCATGCCGTCTGTACCTTTACAGTCGGCTACTCTCCATTGAGTTTTACACTCTACCTTCAGAGGGGCATGCCGTCTGTACCTTTACAGTCGGCTACTCTCCATTGAGTTTTACACTCTATCTTCAGAGGGGCATGCGTTTGTACCTTTACAGTCGGCTACTCTCCATTGAGTATTTCACTCACAATAGGGGCATGTCGCCTGGGCATATAGTCGGCTACTCTCCATAAGAAGATGGCCGACTGGTTCCAAGCACATAGCCACCCCCCTAATACTTAGCTAAAAAGATTAGGGCCTGGCCGACCCTGTGCCTAACAGGCGGCTACCCTTCTTTTACTTAGCACCTACGTTCACCAAGAACTTACCAAGGCCACAAGCCGAATGATCAGACCAGGCGCCAAGCCAACTGATCAAATCTACAAAACTAATACGACCTGTCCCAACGTCATAGCAGGCGTCCGACGGCATCCCTCCGGATGAAATTCGTCGCAGAGAGCAGCTCCCTTTTGGGTGGAACATTGCTCTATAAACTAATTACACGGCACCTATACGACTGTCCCCAAGGGCAACCACGTAGCCGTTTTTGAGACAAGGATAACTCTATCACTAACCAAACCAGTGGTAGCAGTTGACATCTGAGTCAGATGACCGCCTGTATTACTTGGGATAAATGCAGGGGGTACCTATTGAGTTAATAGCCAACAAACATTGGCGAATCAAGGGGTCTAGCCGGCCTACGCCGCCTGGTACCTCTACTTCTCAAACAAAAGTGACGGCGACTGAGTAACTCCAACGTTAACTCATAGTCACTCCCTCAAATTTGGTATGGAACCTAAAAGGTTTGAGTCGTCCGCCTGTTTTTAACAAACAAGGGCACTCAAACCCCTATTCCTACTAGGTAACCTATTGAGTTAATAGCCAACAAACATTGGCAAATCAAGAGGATCAGTCGGCCTTCGCCGCCTGGTACCTCTACTACTCAATCTAGATTGTGACGAAGACTAAGTAACTCCTATGTTAACTTAATAGTCACTCTGAGTTAAAAGCAACAACATTGGCAATACAGGGAAACAACCGGTACCCGCCGCTTGTTATCTTTACTACTCAGTTCCTTGGCGACTAGGTAATACTCTATTTACTTGGTCAGACCACTTTCCTACTTGGTTAAAATTACAAAAAGACAGGCACGCCTGCCTAAAAAGGATCCAGACAAAATAGTTCGAATACCGATTGAATAAATGGCCGACTGATTGTCTACCCTGGAAACAGACAACCAGTCGTCCAGGGGCATAGGCGGCGTACTAACTACCTGTACCTGTCTGCAACGTTCGGCCATGTACAACAGTCGGTCTAGTAAACAATTGGATATTAGATATGGAATACTTGGACAAAGTAGAAGCAAAACAAAATTCATTAAAAATAAGCCGGTCATTAAAGACCAGCAAAATATTCAAAGCCCCGGCCCCCTGGCCGGGTAAATACAAAGCAAACGGCACGCAGGCCGTGGAAAGAATACATTAAGCTTAAGAAGGGGGCAGTTCAGTATTAGCAGCTGCCGCCTGGTCAGCACTCTTCTTGCTGGACTCGGCTTCAGCTGCATCCTTTTTTGATGCCTCACCCCCAAGTGGCACAAGCGCCACAACCGGCTCCTCCTCCTCCTCCAACGCATCTCCCAACGCCTCTTCTTCAGCAGCCGCCAGGATCTCTTGATTATATGTTTCCGAACACTGGCGGTACGTTCTTTCCCAAGAGGCAAAGTCGGCATTGGGGAACAGGCGGCCCCAGGTCATGCGCTGGATTTGAGCGGAGTCTTCCATCATCTCCCGGACGAGCTCTTTCTTCTCTTGCTCGGCCTTTTCCGAGAGCTCTTGGGTAAGACTCTTCTCTTGGCTCACCAGGCGTTCTTTTACGCTGGCCAAGGATTTCTCCATGGCTTCGTAAGAGTACATTTTTTGGCGAAGAGGTTTCAGCTCGGCCTTAAGATTTGTGATGGTCGCCTCCAGCTCGTCATTCTTCTTCTGGGCCGCCTCTAACTGAGCCCGAACAGCGGCGGTAGCCTGCGCCTGATAATAAAGAATATCAATGGTCAGTACTTCATTTTGGGCAATTTGAAACATTGCCTTGTCACAGTCAGAGGCGGCCATAGCTTTTGCAGCCTTTACCTCTTTGTTCTTCCGATCAAGCGGCTTGCGAAGGCCGTTAACTCGGAGCAGGGCCTAAGTACAAAAAAAAAACAACAGGCGACAGTTTCCAAACAAAAAAGATAACAGGCGTCCTGGAATTCAAATACTCAAAAGAGTATACCTCAGCAAGGACCCCTGCAATCCCATCAAGGTCAAGGGTGCCGACACCCCTGACCGTCTCCCTTTCAGATGGAGGAACTACTTTGATCATGGACTTGGCTACCTCTACCAAGTCAAGCCCCTGAGGGCCGGCTGCATCAAGCGTAAAAAAGCAAGTTAGACCTAGTCAAGAAGGAAGCAAGTGTAAAAGTTTTTACAAGTAATTGTCCATACTTCTAGGCGGCCCCGCCGGGGTTTTAGAAGAAGTGGCCGGCTGCTTCTCAGCCGCCACTGTTTTCCTGGAAGACCCAGGAGAGCTTGCAACAGTCGTCCTCCGGGCCTTGGGGTCCGGCTGTTGCGAGGAAGAAGCTCTTGGAGTGCCCGACTAAAAAAAAAAAAAAAAAAAAAAAAGTTAGTATATGCATAAGACAACTCCTAAAAGAGGAAGAGTTTCGAAGCCTACCAAGGGTGCCCCCTTGTTGGGGGAGTCGGTACAAGACTGTTGCATGAGAGAGGCCCGCAACATGGCCGCCGCAGTCTTGGATGCTGTTATTTTACTCATGGCGTCAGCTGCAAAAAATAAACAGCAAAGTTAGTAAAGATCCCAAGTAAACAAGGCGTGAAAAAACAGAGTATTTGTCAGGCCGGCTACCTCTAGAGCACCGACTGCTGAGGCCACAGGTGGCCAAAAAGTACTCGTCATAGAGCCACTTGAAGCTCGGGACGCAGTTTAGGGGTACTTGCTCTCGTACCCCTGAAGTAGAGTTCACCCTAGTCTCTACTTTGAAGAGTCCTTTGTCTAGGATCTCTTTTTTAGCCTTTGGGGGAACAGGTGGCATGCTGCGACCGCCTGCGAGAAGAGGCGGATCCCTATTCCACTTGTTAAAGCGTTTGTTCAGCTCCGTGTCTGAACCCTCGATAATAAGGAAGGTGTTCCGCCAATCCTTCCATTTGTTCGCCTTACCTCTCGTCATGAGGTAGCCCCTATGGCTTGTTAATTGATACCAGCCGGTACCTCCCGACTTAGGGGTCCGGCTGAGATAGTTCATGTGGGCGAAAGCCTCAAAGCTTGGCTCCACCCCGTACATTTCGCACCCGGCCACATAGCCGAGTACGTTTACCCAAGAGTTGGGGGCTAACTGCCATAACCCCAAATCATACCCATCTAAAATCCGCTGAACAACCGGATGTAATGGGAAGCGCAGTCCAGCTTTGATGGCCGCCACATAGCAGCCAAAGCAGCCGTCATCATAGCTGGTACCAGCCGGCCAGACGACAGTGTCTTCTGGATCCGGCACGAACAGTAAAAATTCGGGGCCCATTCTGTGGTTAGCTATAAAGCTCTCCACTTTGTCTTGCATGGCTGCGATCCGGCCCCGGGGTACCGTGCAGTAGTAGGGGGTGTTTTCCTCTCTGTAAGAGGCGGACGGCTCCGCCCAATTGTCCCCCTTCTCAACTGCATGAGAAAGCCTCGCCTCTTGTAGGCGGCTGTTTCTTTCTTCTGAGCCCGGAGAAGCGTGGCCAGAAGAGCTGGACTCGGACTCGTCCTCTGACGAGTCCGAAGAGGACGACTCCTCCCCTCTCCAAGAGGGGCCCGCCTCCTCTCCCTTAGAAGGAGCAGGAGGAAAATTAGACATATCAACGGTGAAATGGGAAGGGACCACCTTGACCCCTCCCTCAGAACTGTCGGCTTGGCAGCCGCCTCGTTTCACTTCTACATCTGGCGCCTGGTCAGATGTTTCACTAATGAGCACCCTTTGGGAGGAGCCGTCCGAGTTTGAGATCATAGCAGTCTTTTTTGTTCTGGCCATCACGTTCTGCATAGATACAGATACAGTCGGACTTTGTATAAAGGGCAAAGATGGGTCCAGAAAAGGGCAGGCGGCACTCCTAGTCCTAGATTCAGCCGTCCCCGGTGACCGGCTGATCACTAACTTAGGTCGTGTCGTGTGCTTCCGTGGTGCCATTTCAAAAAATAAAAATAAAGTTAAGAGTAAGAGAACTGAGTTACCTGAACGAGTGACGGTTGATGAAGTTCTGGAAATCCGGTGCAGACGGCTTGTCAGAACAGGCGGTAGGCAGAAAAGGTCCGAAATGTCAGAGCAAGTTCAGGGGTCCGAATGTTCTCGCAAAGTTCTCAAATGTGAAAATGACCGAAGTCAGCACTTCCTTATATAGGCAAAGTGAGAAGGCGAAGGGTTGCTTCCAAATTCAAAATTTGGGCGGGAAAAACTCTCGGCCATTTGCAAGGTGACACCTATAGTAGGCCGTCGCCTGTCACCGTGCGGCACCTGTCACAGGTGACACGTGACCAGTCACGTGCCACCTGTGAGGGGCAAATGATTAGGGGATTTTTATCCACCAATCACCGTCTGACAAGTGGACCAACCAGGTTCCGCCACGTGTCCTTCACGTAGGCCAATAGGAGCCTGCCACGTGTCAATCACAGATACGTCCTCTACGGACCAATTGAGACACGCCACGTGTCCACCCATGCCAAATGGGAAAACCGGCCAACAAGGCCCAATCCTGTTTAGAGGCCCGGTCAGCCCTAGGTTTACCCTAAACCTAGAGAGTGGCACGCTTCTCAAGACTATAAATACTTAATTAATCCTCATTAAGTTAAAAAAAGACAGAACAGGACTGAAACATTACGGAACACACTAATAACCGGCTGATCTCGCTAACAAAGCAGATTACCAACATTAAACACTCTCACCTAGAGAGATCTTATTACTTTAATTCCCGCATTAATTACTCCTTAATCAGGTACTAACTTGACCGTTGGAGGCGGAGCTCTCAGGAGTCTCCGTTATTTTGCAGGTACAGGCGTCCGGTTCCAGTCTCGGAATTGTAACTCTCCCGCAGGACATTAGAAGACCCCGAAACAGCATCCACGTCTGTACCGACTCCTGAAGAGAGGCGTCCCCTGGACGACTCTCAAGTTCAGTCAGACCATGATACTGAAGAAGAGTTTGAAGTTGAAGCTCATACAGCTTCAGACGGGACCCTAAGGGCCCGGCGCACCCGTCATACCGAAAGGAGAGAACGGGAAGATTCTCAAACTGGACTCATTGATCCAGTCGGTGCAGCGCTTGTTCAGCAGCATCCGGCTGATGGGTCTGCTCCCATTACCAGGAACGAACTCATGACCTTCATGAGGGGCTTGAAGGGAGAGATTCAGGATATGATTAATAAAAAGACGCCTGCTCTGGCCAAGAAGCAGTCGGCTAAGAAACCTTCCTCTTCAGGAAAGAGGAAGCCTATTCAAGGGCGAGAGGCGACCCCTCATCCTAACTCTAGGAAGTGGGAGCCGCCTGTCCTTGATTTCGCAAAGTACCGCTTTCCTACTCCAGGAAAGAGGAAACCCGTCCGTCATATTCAGGCGGATGGGTCGAAGAAAACATACACAGACGCTCGGCTATTGCTAGAGCAGAAGAAGAATGACCGACTGTCAGAGTCGGCCTCTACTTCGGATTTTCAAGACAGTCTGCGTAATACCTCTATGAGGTATACTCAGTCACATTATGAGAGTCAGACAGGCGGTACCTCCCGTCAGTCTGGTTTTCATAGTGACCAGGCGGTACCAAACTTACCATTTGTACCGCAACAACAATATTTTCTGCATCCACCTCTGTTTGGAGGACAGGCGGCAAAAAATGTCCAACCTATGGACTGGCAGCTACGGTTGCTTAGACTTGGGGAACAGCCGTCGGCTTTCTCCAAGGAAATTACTGAAGCCGCTCAGCCGGCCAAAGTGATAAATGTGTTAGTAGGCGCCTATGACGGCACTACTAACCCAGAAGACCATTTGATGGCATTCACCAACCTGATGTACCTCCAAGGGTTGGATGATCCCACTTGGTGCAAGTGTTTTCCAGCGACTCTTAAAGGAATTGCACAACAATGGTTTAACAACCTGCCGACTGGTTGTGTGAATAACTTCAGGACGCTTGCTTACTTATTCACCTCCAATTTTGCCATGAACATACCTGCAAAGAAGACGACCCTTGATTTAGGGACGATTCAGCAGCGCGAGAAGGAGGGGCTTCGTTCTTATATCAGGCGGTTCAACCTGATGAGGATACAGATTCAAGGCCTACCAGATGAGGTAGCTTATACTGACTTTTTCAGAGGCCTCAAGGACAGGTCGACCTTCAAGTTTGATTTGGTTCGAAAGAGGGTGGCGACTCTTCAAGAAGCCTTGATTGAAGCAGAAGCCTATATACAGGCGACTGATCTCTGTAGTACGGGGAAACAGTCGGACGGAAAGAGGTTCGACAAGAAAGAAGGACGACAGAAACAGTCGTCCAACAAAGATGAGAAAAAGAGAAAAGAGGTCTGGGCGGCCGATCCATCTAAACAGTCGGCCCAGAAGAAGAAGAAAGAATTCAAACCATACTCCCCAAAGTATGTGTTTAACAAGGATAGCCAAGCTATCCTAAAAGAAATCAAGGGACGGATCTCAATTGAGAAGCCGGCACCCATGAAGGGTTCTGCGAGCAACCGGAACCAAGAAAAATTATGTGATTATCATGAAGATATTGGTCATCAGACCAATGAATGCATCAGTCTCATGCGGTATCTGGACCACCTGGCTGAACAAGGCGATCTTGACTCTTATGTCAAGAAATCTAAGGGGAACACTTCCTCGAAAAAGCAGTCGGCCAAAAAGAATCAACAAGCCGACAGCTCTGATACAGATGATGCAGTCGTCTACACCATTGCAGGCGGCTTCTCAGGAGGCGGCCCCACTATCAGGGGCAACAAGGACAATATCAGGCGGTTAGACGTCAATTCCGTTCACGAAGGGCGACCCTCCAAATATTCATTTCCTGAAATTGTCATCACTGAAGAAGATTTAGGAGGGGTAAGGGGGCCGCATGACGACCCTATTGTTATTGAATGTAAAGTGGCCAACCAGAGAGTTGGCCGAATCCTCATAGATACCGGCAGCTCCTCAGATCTTATCAGTAGCAAATGTCTGTCAAAGCTCAAATACCAGACTGACTGCATACGTCCGGTATCCCACCCTCTAGTAGGGTTTGGAGGAGGAGTCGTCCACCCAGTGGGACGAGTGGATTTACCCATCCGTCTGGGTGAAAAAGGGGAAGGTCGACACATGGTGGTCCGGTTCCTGGTAGTTGAGGAACTCTCGGCCTACAACATGATTTTGGGACGACCAACCCTGAATAATTCCAAGGCTGTTATAATCCCGTCTCTTATGTTGCTCAAATTTGAGAGGGATGACGGAACAGTCGACTCCCTAAGGGGAGATCAGAAGATGGCCCGAGAGTGCTATCTCTCGGATATCAAGCCCACTGTCATGGCCGCTTGGTCAAGTGGTGGAAAAACAGACCTTGATAATGTCAAGGAGAGTGCGCCTGTTCAAGAAGCAGGCGGCAAGAAAAGAAAGGCTGCCTAGATGGGGGCCGCAAGAAAAGTGAATAAATAGCAATCATTGGCAGAGGAGCGGTCAGATGAATTCCGCCCTCAGCCGGCTGGTGAGCATACAGATATGATCCTAGACGACTCGCGCCCTAACCGAACAGTCAAGGTTGGGTCGACTAACCTGAGAGTTCTGGGTAAAGACTTTCATCAACTTTTGAAAGAATACAAAGACATCTTTGCATTCGAAGTCCATGAAATGCCAGGCATCAGTCCTGACCTGGCGGTACATAAACTGGCCGTGGATCCGAAAAAGAAGTTGGTAAGGCAGAAGAAGCGGAACCATGGCGAAGAAAGAAGTCAGGTGGCAGCCGCCGAAGTTAAGAAATTACTTGATGCAGGGTTCATTCGGTAATGTTACTTCCCAGACTGGGTTGCAAATGTAGTGCTTGTTAAAAAGTCGAATGGTACCTGGCGAATGTGTGTGGACTACACGGACTTAAACAAGGCGTGCCCCAAGGACAGTTACCCTCTGCCCAAAATTGATAATCTGGTCGACTCAACAGCCGGCCATGCTTTGATGAGCTTTATGGACGCCTACTCTGGTTTCCATCAAATTCCTCTATGGAAGAAAGATCAGGAAAAGACGGCCTTCGTCACTGATCAAGGGTTATACTGTTACACGGTCATGTCGTTTGGTCTGAAGAATGCCCCGGCCACCTTCCAGCGAATGATAAATACTGTGTTCTTTGATCAGATTGGGAGGAACGTCGAGGAATACATTGATGATATGATCGTTAAATCTAAGCTTCAGATAAATCATCTGTCGGATCTCCGAGAAACTTTCGCCACACTCAGGCGGCACCATGTCATGCTCAATCCCAAGAAATGTGTATTTGGGGTTGAGTCTGGGAAATTTCTCGGATTCCTTATCAATCAGAGAGGAATAGAGGCGAACCCTGAGAAGGTGCAGGCGGTCATCCACATGCAGTCGCCTCGCACCGTCCGAGAGGTTCAGAAGTTAACAGGTTGTCTGGTGGCCTTGGGAAGATTTCTAAGCCGATCAAGCGACAAATGCTTATATTTCTTCCAGGCCATTAAGAAAAAGGCAAGGTTTAAATGGGGGCCGGATGCTGAGGCGGCCTTCCAAAAATTGAAAGTTCACTTGCATTCCTTGCCGAGGCTGGTCAGCCCTTTGCCCAAAGAAGTGCTTTACATGTACCTGGCCGTCTCTGATCATGCGTTAAGCGTTGTTCTTCTTGCTGAAAGAGACGGCTGCCAGCTCCCGGTCTACTTTATCAGTCATGTACTGAAAAATGCCGAGTTGAGGTATCCCTTAGTGGAGAAATTTGGTCTCGCACTCTTCATGGCTGTTAAAAAATTGAAGCCCTACTTTTTGGCACATGCAGTCGTCGTGTAAAAAGATCAACCTATCAAGCGGCCACTGACCACCATGGAGTCGTTAGGCCAGATGATCAAATGGGCCATAGAAATTCAGAGCCTCGAAGTGACATTCGAGCCTAGGAAAGCAGTGAAGGGGCAAGCCTTTGCTGATTTTATTGTTGAAATGACTCGTCCCCCTGATTCTCAAGTTCCAGACCAAGTCTGCAAGGTATATGTGGACGGGAGCTCTACTTCAAATGGTTGTGGAGCAGGCGTCATATGTCAGTTGCCAGAGGGCGACAGGTACGAGTATGCTCTACGTTTCAATTTTCAGGCCTCAAACAATGAGGCAAAATATGAAGCTTTACTAGCCGGAATCCGCATGTGCAAGGCGGCAGGGGCAAGAAAGATAGACGCCTGTTCTGATTCACAATTGATAGTGAGTCAGTACAATGGTGAATACGAAGCGACCCATCCGGCAATGATCAAGTATTTACAGGCGGTACGACAAGCAGTCGGATCCCTTGAAGATTTTCATCTGACTCAAGTGCCGAGATCAGAAAACAACCAGGCGGATGCTCTTTCAAAATTAGCATCCTCGGCCTCCTGTGATACTCCACGAACTGTTTTCTGGGAGTAATGGAGAAAAGAAGCATCGAGGAAGACCCCATTGGAATCCTAGACAGAAATTCAACCTGGATGGATCCAATCAGGGCATATCTGACAAACGGTACCTTGTCGGATGATCATCACCAGGCGGTAGCCCTGAAAAAACGAGTAGCCAGTTTTGAAATAATAAAGGGAGAACTTCACAAAAGAGGGTATCTTCAACCCTTCTTGAAGTGTGTTACTCCAGAAAAAGGACAAGAGATCCTAGAAGATCTCCACTCTAGTTACTACTCTTCCCATGTAGGCGGCAGGTCGCTTGCCCAACGGATAAGGCGGCAGGGCTACTTTTGGCCTACTTTAGAAGCAGATGCAATGGAGATGGTGAAAAAATGTGACAAGTGTCAAAAGTTTGGCAAACTAATTCACCGTCCGGCTACTGACCTCACTACCATTCATAGCCCACTACCATTTGCTAAGTGGGGCATGGATATTCTAGGTCCCTATACGCCTGCTACAGGCGGTAGGAAGTACATACTTGTTGCAGTCGACTACTTCACTAAATGGGTGGAGGCGGAGGCTGTAAAGGGAATCAAGACGAAGGATGTAATTTCATTCATCTGGAAAAATGTCATCACTCGGTTCGGGGTTTCTATGTCTATGGTTTTTGATAATGGTCCCCAATTTGAGACGCCTGTTCTCAAAAGCTGGTTGGGTGACCAAGGCATCTCGCATCACTTTGCATCAGTCGGACGTCCACAAGCAAACTGCCAGGTAGAAGCTTTTAATAAAATCATCTCAGACGGTCCAAGAAAAAAATTGAACGAGCAGGCGGCCTATGGGCGGATGAACTACCACATGTTCTCTGGGCCATTAGGACGACTGAAAAAGGGGCAACTGGAGAGACTCCATTCCTCCTAACCTATGGTGCGGAAGTTGTTCTTCCAATTGAACACTACGAGCCGACTCTTCGAGTAATGTTATACGACGAAGAGGAAAACTGGGAATCCATGCGCCTGGCATTAGACTCACTTCCATAAAGGAGGGGCAATTCCATCTTGCGCCATGAAATTTACCGCCTGAGAATGACAAGATCATATAACAAAAAAGTACACAGGCGTCCGCTCAAAGTGGGGGACTTTGTACTAAGAAAAATGGAAGCAGTCGGTAGGGCTAATGAGTCTGGCAAATTATCTCCTAACTGGGAAGGACCCTACCGAATCTATGAAGAGGTCAGGGACGGTACCTACCGTCTGGAAACATCAGACGGCCAACCGTTGCCTCGAACCTGGAATGTAGATAATCTTAAGAAATATTATTTTTGAATGATGTAAATAACCAAGAGCTACTTAATAAAAATTTGTTGTTCCATTCAATTTTGTACTAGAAGGGCATGCCTACTCACAAACAGTCGGTTACTCTCCATGTTTTATTTTTCAAGTCTTACTTAACGAGGGGCATGCCGCTTGTTCCATACAATCGGCTACTCTCTTATAACACAGTTCACCAAGAACTATCAAAGGCTCATGGCCAAAATGATCAGACCAGGCGCCATGCCAACTGATTAAAATATTAAACTAATCCGACCTGTCCCAACATCATAGCAGGAGTCCGGCGGCATCCATACGGATGAAATTCGTCGCAGAGAGCAGCTCCCTTTTGGGTGGAACATTGTTCTATAAAATGAATACACGGCACCTATACGACTATCAAACCTAGACAACCACGTAGCCGTTTCTCAGACAAGGATACCTCTCACTTAATCGACTAATCAGGTCCAACAAGTGTTTGTAGTAACCATCCGTGTCAACCAACCGACTGAACTACTTGGGATAAGAACAGTCGGTACCTTATGAGTTAATAGCCAACAAACATTGGCGAATAAAGGGGAACAATCGGTACCCTCCGCTTGAAACCTCTACTACTCAGTCATTCGGCGACTACGTAACAATTAGGCTTACTTAGTCACTACTTAAAACTTGGTGTGAAACTAAAAGGTGTTCATATATCGCTTGTTAACACAGCAGGGCTAGCCGGCCTAGACCGCCTAGTTCCTCTCGCTTAAAACCATGGCAGGTAGGAAACCACCTTCCTACTTGGTTAATTTTACAAATGACAGGACTGCCTGCCTAAAGGGGATCCAGTCTTCAAAATGAGTCAGATACCGGTTGGATAAATGGCCGACTGATCGTCTAGCCTGGAAACAGACAACCAGTCGTCCAGGGGCATAGGCAGCGTGACTACCTCTTACCTGTCTGCAACTATCGGTTATGCAAAACAGTCGGTATAGTATGCAACTGGACATCAGAGTTTCGATACTTAGCAAAAGCACAAATTCGAAGCATTTTGGCAAAAAAGGCGACCAAAAATAATGGTCGCCTAAGTTATATTAACAGCCGGCCATAAAGACCGGCATAAACATTCAAAACCCCGACCCCTTGGCCGGGTAAAAGATACAAAAAATCCAGCCATTAAGACCGGCAAAATATTTAGAACCCCGGCCCCCTGGCCAGGTAAACAGAAACAAACGGCACGCAGGCCGTAGAAAAAAGAAGACAAAAAGCTTAAGATGGGGGCAGATCTTCAACAATAGCAGCTGCCGCCTGGTCAGCATTCTTTTTGCTAGACTCGGCCTTAGCTGCATCCTTTTTCGATGCATCCACTCCAATCGGCACTATGGCCACTATCAGATCCTCATCCTCCATTGCCTCGTCCTCAGCAGCCGCCAGGATCTCTTGATTATATCTCTCGGAGCACTGGCGGTATGTTTTCTCCCATGAGGCAAAGTCGGCATTGGGGAAGAGGCGGCCCCAGGTCAGGCGCTCGATTTGAGCCGAGTCTTCCATCATCTCTCGGACCAACTCCTTCTTTTCCTGTTCGGCCTTTGCCGAGAGCTCCTCAGTCAGGCTCTTTTCCTGAGTCGCCAAGCGCTCCTTAACGCTCGCCAAGGATTTCTCCAAGGTGTCGTATGAGCTCATTTTTTGGCGAAGAGGTCTCAGCTCGGCCTTGAGGTTGTTGATGGTCGCCTCCAGCTCATTATTCCTCTTCTGGGCCGCCTCCAACTGAGTCCGAATAGCAGAGGTAGCCTGCGCCTGATAATAAAGAATATCAATTGTCAAAATCTCATATTGGGCTTATTTTCTTTACCTCTTGTCATGAGGTAGCCTCTGTGGCTGGTCAATTGATACCAGCCGGTACCGCCTGCCTTAGGGGTCCGGCTGAGGTAGTTCATGTGGGCGAAAGCCTCGAAGTTTGGCTCCACCCCGAGCAGTTTGCACCCGGCCACATAGCCGAGAACGTTGAACCAGGAGTTTGGGGCTAACTGCCATAACCCCAACTCATACCCATCCAAGATCCGCTGAACAGGCGGATGTAGTGGGAAGCGCATCCCAGCCCTGATGGCCGCCTCGTAGCAGCCAAAGCAGGCGCTATCATAACTAGTACCAGCCGGCCAGACGACTGTGTCTTCTGGATCCGGCACAAAAACTAAAAAGCCGGGGCCCATTGTGTGGTTCACAATAAAGCTCCCCACTTTCTCTTGCATGGCCTTGATCCGACCCTTTGGAACTGTGCAATAGTAGGGGGTGTTTTATTCTCTTTAGGAGGCGGACGGCTCCGCCCAATTATCTCCTTTCTTAACTGCGTGAGGAAGCCTTGCCTCTTGTAGGCGGTTGTTTTTCTCTTATGTGTCTAGAGAAGTATGACCAAAAGAACTAGACTCGGACTCGTTCACTAACGATCCCGAAGAGGACCACTCCTATCCTCTCCCAGAGGGGCCCGCCTCCTCTCCTTCTATAGGAGCGGGAGAAAATGTAGACATGTCAACTGTAAAATGGGAAGGGACCACCTTGACCCCTCCCTCAGAGTTGTCGGCGGGCAAGCCGCCTTGGTTCACCTCAACATCTGGCGCCTGGTCAGATGTTTCACTAATCGGCATCTAGTAGGAGGAGCCGTCTGAGTATGTAATCCTAGCAGTTCTTTTTGTTCTGGCCATTATGTTCTGCATAGACACAGAGACAGTCGGACTTTGTATAAAGGGCAAAGATTGGTTCGGAAAAGCGCAGGCGGCACTCCTAGTCCTAGATTCAGCCGTCCCTGGTGACCGGCTGATCACTAACCTAGGTCGTGTCGTGTGCTTCCGTGGTGCCATTTCAAAAAGCTAAAAAAAAGGAAAATTAAAAGAGTGAGAGAACCGACGGTTACCTGAACGAGTGAAGTTGCCGAAGTTCTGAAAATTCTGAGTAGCCGGCTTGTCAGAGCAGGCGGTAGGCAGAAAGTGTCCGGAATGTCAGAGCAAGTTTAGGGGTCCGAATGTTCTCTTCAAAAGTTCTCAAGTGTGAAAATGACTGAAGTCAACACACCCTTATATAGGCAAAATGAGAAGGCGAAGGGTCACTCCCAAATTCAAAATTTGGGCGGGAAAATCTCTCGGCCTTTCACCGAGTGACACTTGTAGCGGGCCGTCGCCTGTTACGGTGCGACACCTGTCACAGGTAACACGTGACCAGTCACGTGCCACCTGTGAGGGGCAAATGATTAGGGGATATTTATCCACCAATCAGCATCTAACACGTGGACCAGCCAGGTTCCGCCACGTGTCCTTCACGTAGGCCAATAGGAGTCTGCCACGTGTCATCCAGAGATACGTCCTCCATGGACCAATTGCGACGCGACACGTGTCCATCCATGCCAAATGGGTAAATTAGCCAACAAGGCCCAATCTTTGTGGAAAGCCCAGTCAGCCTTAGGTTTAACCTAAACCTAGTACCGGTGCGCATCCCAAGGCATATAAATATGCCCATTAATCCTCATTAAAGGGAGGACGCACATTAAACACTCTCACCTAGAGAGACTAAATTACATTATTTTCGCATTAAGTACTCCTTAATCAAGTACTAACTTGACTGTTGGAGGCGGATCTCCAATCATACGGAGCATCCGTTTGTTTTGCAGGTACAGGCGTCCGGTCCAAGTCTCGGAATTGTAACTCTCCCGCAGGACATCAAAAAACCCCAAAACACTTTCCATCTGTTTCACATGCACATGCAAAACAATCAATTCAATGCTAAATCATATAAACAATTCAATTCAAAATCCATTTGCAATAAGCAATTCATAACACAATCAACCTAGTATAACTCAAGATCACCCAATCATGGGTAATAGCACAAAAATTTCGGACCTATAGACCATACCCTAAAGTGTTTTAAAACCAACTTTAATGCACACATAATCACACAACTCAAGTTTCAAATAGTTTCAATTCTTTTTTGTTTTCGAAAATAATAATAATGTACTTGAGTCATGATATAGGACGGTCGAGCCCGCGTCTCCCATGAAAGTTACCTACAGCGTCGAGGAGAGCCTTTCCTAGATAGAGAGGCGTACCCATTATAGGCCTTCGTAGAGAACCCGAGCATCCTTTTCTCAATCATCTTTCCAAATAGGAAAATCGTTTTTATATATAAAAATAATGCTTTTGACTTTCACACACAAATGCGAAACTCTATCTATCCTATATGCCCTCTTAAGTCTACACACAATTTTTATTATTATTCCCAATTTTAATCTTTTTAGGACCTTGAAAACAAATACCACTTTGTAACACCCCCAAATCTCCCTCTACGGAAATACCAGAATAATACGTATAATTATACCATAGAGATAGACTTAGGCGTAATACCACCGCGTGATTACGTAAGGCTACTCATACTACCAACCAAAACCAATACTTTGCAGCGGAAACTCAAACTCTTTAATTATTATTAATAATAACTATAAATAGAAACCATCGTCATGAGTACTCATAATTAGACAAAGACCAACATTCCTAATCTAGGTGAAGAACATTCCCGAGACTCCCATATTCTCAATTCTTGACTCCACCTGAAATTAGTCAACACTGCTTACCATTACGGTAAACATGGTGAACCAAAACAAATAACGGATTAGCATATTTTGCTAAGTATGATAAGTGCAAGATAAGTAAATTCAATTTATTTGAAAACATGCTTTTCAAACCAATTCTAATGTTAATCCAATAATTCCAAACTCAAAATTTCAAAACCAATTCCAATAGTATAATTCCAAAACTCATGATTCAAAACCAATTCCAATAATTCAATTATTCGATGAAACGATTTATAAAGCCAATTCCTCCGTTGAAAACCAATTCCTCTTTTGAAAACCAATTTTTAAATATTCTCAAAATAATTCCAATAACTCAATAATAATGATTAATAAAATCAATTATTTTCGAAAACTTAATCTCCTCTCTAAGTGTGCACATGCCTCAAGCTAGTCTCCTACTATTTCAAGGCTATTCTTGGAGAAAGATTAGGTCATACAAAGTCCATAGCCTTCAATGAATCCGCATAGTGGGATTAATATAATAATTATGCTTGTAAAGCTTTTTAAATAATTCAATAAACCTCTTTAAATTAACTCAATAATTCTAATAAATAACTCAAACTCCTTTTTAATTAAATTCAACCTGCTTTTAAAATCAACCTTTTAATAAATAATTGAGAATTAAATTTCATATTAATAACCTTTCAAAATCAATAATTCTTCCTTTAAAAAAAAACCTTTTATTTAATTCATCAAACTTTTCAAATCAATTTCTTTATTTAAACATGATAAGTAATTCAAACCATTCAAAACATGACATAACGTCAATCCTCCAATTTATTTATCGAACCAATTATTTAAACATTCTTCTATTTCATAAATCATAATTCAATTCAATTTAGTTCAATCATCATAAAAATCATAGAAAACATGCTTATTCAATCCAACCAATTTCAAAGGTATCTAGCCACCTAAACGTACATTTGGTCCTTGCTTAGCACACAGAAAGAAATTTCAAGAACTTGGATCAAACACACCCTACAATTAAATATAACCTTAATTAATATAAGGTTAACAAATAATTACAACAATTAAATTAAAAAAAAAAAACCTCAACTATATGTACGTGAACCTTTTAAATTATTTTTCATAAACATGAATAAAAATCTGATTTTATTTAATTAAAACTACTCATAATAATTTTTATAAATCCCTCATAATAATAATAATAATAATTAATTAAATAAGAGAAGAGAAGAAGAAGAGGTAGAGGTAGAAAACCAAGAAAAAGAGAGAGAGAGGTGTCAAGGAGGGGCGGCACGGTGGGGCAGCTGGTGGCTACTTGAGCTATGGTCGGCGACAGGTGGCGTCGGACGATGGAGAGTAGTGGTCGTGGTGATTGGTGGTGGTGGCGTAAGAAATGAAAAAGAGAAGAGAAAATTAAAGAGAGAGATTAAGAGAGAATTAGAGGATTTGGTGTGAGTGTTTAGCCATGAATCAATGGGTATTTATAGGCTAGCTCATGCATGAATTATGGTAAGAGAATGTAGGAAGAATTAAGGAAATTACGTGGAGAAGAGTGTTAAAGAAATGTGGAAAGTTTGAGATTAAGGTGATTAAGAATAATAAAATTAAGGAAAGTATGTTGTCATGAAAAATAATATGGAAAAAGAGGTTTACTTGGGGAATAATCAAGGATAAAAATAAGGTAGGAAATAAGATGATCATATATTTAGAATGTGGGAAATAAAAAAAGGAAAATAATAATTTTGAGGAAGATAATTAAAAATACAATTTACCAAAATAATTTCCCCAAAAATCAACCAAGAGGGCCGAATATTTTGAGCTTCCATGGCTCCAAATTTTCGGACCTCATTATTGTATTTTAGAAATTTTTTTGCTAGATTTAAGGTTTAAAAATAATTGTGTAAATAATATATAAGAGAATACCAATTATTCACTAGATAAATTAACTAATAAAATCAGATTTTCAACACTAAGAAAATCCGAAATTAATAGCCAATTAATTGGAATTTTCGATATCCTAATTTAAATCATAAAATATAGTTTTTGCTTAATTAAAATATCCAAAAAATATATAAATAATCCGGTTTTAAAAATAAAATAAATGGATAATAAATCTTATTCAAAATCTAAAATAATAATTAAGTTTCAAAATACTTTTGGCGCAAAAATTCAAATATCATTTTGGCTCCAAAATTCAAATAGTAGAATAAATTACTAAAATACCCTTTTTAGAAAAAAAATAAATAATTAATTAATTAGAAAATACGTTTCAAAAATACGGGGTTTTACAAGAAATTTGACTTGTTGGTAAAGAACAATATTTACCTCAACAAGTTTCTTGGCGACTATGCGGTGAGAGAACACTAAACTAAATCCATTTTACTTCACATATTTGGAAGTTACCCCATGTGTTAGAATCCAACTCCTTTTATGTATTAGATGCCATTTTAATGCTCTCCTAGAGTTTACTTTATGTTTTCAAGGCTTTAGATGCCATTGTTGTGTTACTGTCGTTGCAGTGTTTACTAAGAATTTTATGTAAAAGCTACTTTAAGTTCTTTAAAGGGCGAATGATTGAATGAAATCAAAAAGCCTCAGCTACCTGGTGTTGCTTTGCTTTTATGCTTGTTTGTTGTTAGAACTTTTTGATATTTTGTCTTACTTGCATATTAGCTCCTCTCCCCACCAACTTGATGCACTAAGAGCTGGAGGTTTGGACCCGCTTGTGGACGCTTTGACTTGTCGGCCTTCACAAGCCCCGACCACCCGCACCCCATCGCCAATAGACGTGAGCGCCCTTGAGATATAGTTGCCCATTTGTGATTCTTGTGCTCATAAGCCCCGTTTCTGCACAAGGCTTGCGTTCTTGTTGCCAAAAGTCAAGAGCGCGCCGCACGTTCTGGTGCCCAAAATCCCGGATCGTGAAAGTTGGTACCCGAGCCGAGGTCAAAACCTCGTCGCAAGACACCCGTGTAGGCACCAAGGAGGTCTATGCCAAAATGGATTTCGAAGAAATCTTGGCTCGACAACTAGGCGGATCGATTGTCCGAGGTCGAGGTAATTGTTTATGAGCAGGCCAAACAAATTGTGAAATTGAAGAGGGACCGAGATGCGTTCTGCGAGCAATTGAATTTTTCTCAAGGACAAGCCGACGAAGCATTAGAGAAATATGCTACCCTGATGCACACTTTGGCAGAGACGTTGGTGGTGTTGGTGCTGCTATAATACCGCGTATTTTTATACGTATTTTAATTAAAATTATTATTTTATGAAGCATTTAAATAATTTGAAATGAATTATTTATCTATTAATTTAAAAAAGGTTTATTTTAATTAAAGGTCCATTTTTATTTATTTAATTGCTTTGAAAATATTTTATTTTATTATTTAGAAACTTTGGGGCACATTATTTTATAAAAGGAAATTTTAAAATCAAGGGAATTTTAAAGGAAGTCAAATGACTAGTTTGAATAGGAGAAGGGATCATTAAGGGTAGAAAGGAAATTTAAGGTTAGGGGGGTTTTGAGAGGGGGTATAAATACCCATTTTATGAGAAAGTTAGATCTTGCCTAAGATGGAGAATACCCAAAGGTTATCTCTCTCTCTCTCTCTCTCTCTCTCCCTTAATTTTTCCCCTCCCCTTTATTTTTACACACCACACGCACATACAAGGTGGCCGGCCGCCACCACCACTACCCACCGACAGGCCACTGTCGCCAGCATGAAGGGCGGCAGCAGCCCCCTCCCTGTCTCGTGGTGCGGTTATATATATATATATATATATATATATATATATATATATATATATATATATATATACATATATATATATATTTTGTTTTAATTCTAATCTAGCCTTAATTTAATTATTATTTTTGGGTTTTGTGATGATTTTTATGATGTTTGATTATGATTAGTATGTATATAATTTTCAGATTTAGTTTTTAAATTAAAAAGCTCCAAATTGAAAACCTTAGGTTTCTAAATTAATGTATATTGATGGAAATTGATTATAGTTGGTTGGAATTATTGAAGTAGGTGTTTTTAAACATAATTACAGCAAGTTTACATGTTTTATAAAGCTGGAATTTTTATATAAAGGAATTATGTTTCTTGAAAGGATTCGTAATTACTAATTAATTGGGAATAAAAGTAGGGGTTTTAAATTAATTTTCAGCTTGTTTTAGAGAGTTTATAAATGATTTAAAGATTGTATATATTGCTAGAAATTTATATTTAATAGGTATTAATGTCTCTTTGTAATTTTGGGTTGTAGGAGATTTTCAAGTGAGTGATTGCGTGTAGTGGTGGCGATTTTGAGATTATATTTGAGGTACATTTGCGTACTCGGTAATTATTTAAGTGTATAGAAGCATGCTAGGCTTTGTTTAATTAATTCCAAGGTAGTATTATGATAGGTATTGGTTGGAATTGTTGATTGGATTGATGTTGGTGATTGAATTGTGAAGTATAAATTATTTGTGGTAAATTGATGATTGGAATTAATTATGTTGGCATGTTTAATATGAACCACACTTTTATTATTGGCATGATTGAGAACATGTTTAATTAAACTAAATATTTAATTTGGTTTGGGATATAAAAATGGAATTTTATTATGATTCATATGATTTTTATTGATGCTTTAAGCATGAGAATTGATCTATTAAGTGTCTTAGTACACATGAATGAAATGTATTGCGGTGCCTAAGTGCACTTAAGGTGCTTTAAACACCGAGGGATAGGATTTGCAGTGCTTTATGCGCTTAAGGTGTTATTCAACGCCGATGTAGTTTAAAAAGGGTTCAACATTAAATTTATGTGGTTACTAATTATTCAAGAATTAAATTGGTGTGTTTGATTGCTTGAATGATTTATTATGATTGATTGTATTATGATTTGAGAGTCTTCACCAAGTCTAAAAATATGTAAATCACGTAAAGTGAAAGAGATTATGCACCAAAACTCTTGGAACGTATATACCTTGAGTATGAACATATGGGGGGAGTTATGCGACTTTATCATAACTTCTACTGGGAGTACAAGACGCTGTATTTTCCTCTATTTATTTTATGCGCAGGACGTCCAGTCACTTTCATGTGGCATTTGCCTACCCGGTTAGCTCCAGGTGTATTTTACCTCAATATATTGGGGCAGGGATTAGGTAGGAAACCCGTTCGATGCGTAATCAAATTAAATAAGCAATTTCTTTAGCTATATATTGGTTGGTTGTGTCGTATGCTTGTAAACAGGTGTAACAAGGTAAGTTGTGTGTTGATAGGATGAAAGCATGTTAGTGTATGCTTATGTACTCAGCATTGTTGATTGTGTGTTTGTAGGTTTGTTTGACCATGTTTTTATCTTGGCCCTACGACGACCCATTTCTAATGGCGAGTAGTGGGGACAAAGTAAAATGAAGCTTTCAGGTGATGAAGCATATTCATGATGGGCATGTGTGAATAGAGAATCATGCTTAGTTTGTATAAAAATATGATGTGGTTTATTGTTTTGGTTATCATATATTTCGCTTGTGAGACTAACACAAAGGTTATTAAAATTCGTTTTGGGTTGATAAGGGCCTACAATGGTTCCAAGTTGTAGATTGACTTTGGTTTGACTTTACTTTCGTTTGGTTTGACTTTTTAAGTTAGCTAGTTTTGAATGAGTTTTGAAGTGAGTCTTCCGCTGTGAATCTTTGATAATTGCCTTAGCCGTTTTCACAGTGGCAGTAATGTCTTAGAATTTTCCTAACTCGTAATTTAAAAAAAGCAAAATAGGTATTTAAAAAGGGAAGGAATTTCTAAGGTGTTACAAAGTGGTATCTGGGAGCTTTGGTTGAGATGTTTATTACCACTAAAGCTAAAAACGCGTTTTAAAATATTTTGTTTAAAACTTGGCCAAGTGTTTATTTAATCAAGTAATTTTACAAGTGAGTTATTTTATTTTATTTTTATTTTTAAAAGGATCAATTTTTTTTTTAAAAGGGGGTTTGAAATTTTTATTTTTTATTTTTGGAGAAATCCGAATTTTTTTTATTGAGAACATCTGAATTTTATTTTATTTTATTAGGGTGTCTGATTTTTTTTTGTTTTTATTTATTTATTCATTTTTTTTATTATGGCTGAATATTTTGGCCTTTTTCAGAATTTTTTTTTCAAATTTTTTTTTTTATAAAAAGAGGAGTCAAAAATATTTTTAGTTTGTTCATTTTGTAAGAAAGCGTAGAATTAAGGTAAGAATTATGTGTTAAAAGCTTTAAAAAGCATGTTGGTGAGCTTGGGTAGGAAAGAATTTGGCATATAAGTTAGAAATAATCATGTTCTTGTATGAATTAATATTTAGGTTGTGATGTTTGATCATGTGAATTCATTGATTGGAAGCATGTAATTATGTAACTAGAAATAAGTAAAATTGTTTGATTGAACATTAAACCTAAATTCATGCAAGAACTGTGTATTTTATTTTATTTGGGAAGGGAATTCTGTTCTAAGTCTTTTCCTTTACAGGATGCCGATCTTTCCTAGCAAACACTCACAAATTAGTACTTTAATTAAGATAGAATATGAACATCCTTTTGACTATATCAAGAAAATTCGTTTTTACTATTCTCATATGAGCGATGTCTTAGGAGACAAGCATTAAGACCTTCCTGATCGTGTTTTAGCTATGATAATTCATTGTCTTCCTAACGAACCACGATATGTTGCTGTCAAAGCAAAATTTGTTGATTTCCATTTGCCTATGGACATTCCCAACTATTCTAAATACAAAAATTATTATGGACAGTGGTACCCTGACTACAGATAATTGATTTCTTATCTCGTTCGAGTAGAAAAGTATCACTGCGAGCGTTTACATATTCCATATCCAAATTATTACTATGATAACCCAACAAGGAATAATTCCCCTTCCACTAGCAATTAATCAGGAAATTCTTCTCCACCACAAGGTAATCAAGCAGGAGCGAATGGAGGGCAAGAGGAAGGAGAGCTAATGGATGGTAGTAACCATACTGTTGATAGTTCCATTATGGAAATTCCAAATCCAAAACCACCCCTAACTCCAATTATAATTGACATTTCTTCCACTAGACGAAAATCCTAATTTGGCACCGGTTCAAACCCCCCCTAAGGCACCAGTTTTGAACCGTTGGGGATTTGAGGGATGCCAAATTTGGCACCGGTTCAAAACCGGTGCCAACTAAAGTATTTGGCACCGGTTAACCGGTGCCAACTACCTTGATTTTGATTAAAAAAAACTGGCGCCATTAGGTTGGCACCAGTTAACCGGTGCCAACTATAATGGCGCCAGTTTTTTTTTTAATAATTTCAATGTAGTTGGCACCGATTTTAAGCATGAACCGGTGCCTTTGACGTTTTTTTTATTTTTTATTTTTTTTTTCCGGAAATAATATATATTAATATTAATAATAATACCTGCACATAATACGCATGAGATCCTGCACATAATACCGATAATTAATAATAATAATTATTATTGTTATTAATTTTCTTAATAATAATAGTTATTATTAATATTATTAATTTAATAATAATAATAAGTATTATTATAATATTAAAATTAATATTAATAATAATAATTATTAATATAATATTAATAATAATTAGTATTATTAATATATTAATAATAACAATAATTGAAAATAATAACAAGGACACAAATATTGATAACAATCCCAAAATATGATATTAATTAGAAAATTGTGTCATAACTACAAACAAAAAAATAGTAATAATGTAGTACACTAAGCTTGTTAAAACAGAAATAAATGATATTTACAAATTAAATGTGATGTAGGCCGCCAACATGTCTCGAATTACGTTGAGTTCCTCGCTCGTGAACGGATTTCCCGTTTGTCCCTTGCAAAACTTGGAATACATACACAAGTTAGTCGGAGTGAACTCATAAATAATTGTAACATGTCATTATCACTTAGTTATTGGTCACTAAGGCTTGAAATTACAAGAAAATAGCAATTAAGGGGTTGTAGAACGCATTTTCAACCAAAATGGCCCGAGTAAGGCCATTTTCACTACAAAGATGCCTATTTCCTACATTTCTTGACAAGTGAGCTCATAAATAGTCATAAATTGTCAATATCACTTAGTTATTGGTGACTAAGGCTTGAAATAACAAGAACATAGCAATTGAGGGGTTGTAGGACGCATTTTCAACCAAAATGGCCCGAGTAAGGCCATTTTGGCTACTAGGATGCCTATTTCCTACATTTCTTGTCAAGTGAACTCATAAATAGTCATAACATGTCTTTATCACTTATTTATAGTTGGACAAGGCTTGAAATTACATGAAAATAGCAATTAAGGGGTTGTAGAACGCATTTTCAACCAAAATGGCCCGAGTAAGGCCATTTTGGCTACTAGGATGCCTATTTCCTACATTTCTTATCAAGTGAACTCAAAAATAGTCAGAACATGTCTTCATCACTTATTTATAGGTGGCCAAGGCTTGAAATTACAAGAAAATAGCAATTAAGGGGTTGTAGCACGCATTTTCAACCAAAATGGCCCGAGTAAGGCCATTTTCACTACTAGGATGTCTATTTCCTATATTTCTTGTCAAGTGAACTCATAAATAGTCATAAAATGTCTTTATCACTTATTTATAGGTGTCCAAGGCTTGAAATTACAAGAAAATAGCAATTAAGGGGTTGTAGAACGCATTTTCAACCAAAATGGCCCAGTAAGGCCATTTTCACTACAAGGATGCCTATTTCCTACATTTCTTGTCAAGTGAACTCATAAATAGTCATAACATGTTTTTATCACTTATTTTTAGGTGGCCAAGGCTTGAAATTACAAGAAAATAGCAATTAAGGGGTTGTAGAACGCATTTTCAACCGAAATGCCAAAGTAAGGCCATTTTGGCTACTAGGATGCCTATTTCCTTCATTTCTTGTCAAGTGAACTCATAAATAGTCATAACATGTCATTAGCACTTATTTATAGTTGTCCAAGGCTTGATATTACAAGAAAATAGCATTTAAGGGGTTGTAGAACGCATTTTCAACCAAAATGGCTCGAGTAAGGCCATTTTCACTACTAGGATGCCTATTTCCTACATTTCTTGTCACGCAAACTCATAAATAGTCATAAAATTTCTTTATCACTTATTTACAGGTGGCCAAGGATTGAAATTACAAGAAAATAGCAATTAAGGGGTTGTAGACCGCATTTTAAACCAAAATGGCCCGAGTAAGGCCATTTTCACTACAAAGATGCCTATTTCCTACATTTCTTGTCAAGTGAACTCATAAATAGTCATATCATGTCTTTATCACTTATTTATAGGTGGCCAAGGCTTGAAATTATACGAAAATAGCAATTAAGGAGTTGTAGAACGCATTTTCAACCAAAATGGCCCGAGTAAGGCCATTTTCACTACAAGGATGCCTATTTCCTACATTTCTTGACAAGTGAGCTCACAAATAGTCATAAAATGCCAATATCACTTATTTATTGGTGACTAAGTCTTGAAATAACAAGAACATATCAATTGAGGGGTTGTAGGACGCATTTTCAACCAAAATGGCCCGAGTAAGGCCATTTTGGCTACTAGGATGCTTATTTTCTACATTTCTTGTCAAGTGAACTCATAAATAGTCATAACATGTCTTTATCACTTATTTATAGGTGGCCAAAGCTTGAAATTACAAGAAAATAGCAATTAAGGGGTTGTAGAATGCATTTTAAACCAAAATGGCCCGAGTTAGGCCATTTTCACTACAAGGATGTCTATTTCCTACATTTCTTGTCAAGTGAACTCATAAATAGTAATAACATGTCTTTATCACTTATTTATAGGTGGCCCAGGCTTGAAATTACAAGAAAATAGCAATGAAGGGGTTGTAGAACGCATTTTCAACCAAAATGGCCCGAGTAAGGACATTTTCACTACAAGGATGCCTATTTCCTACATTTCTTGTCAAGTGAACTCATAAATAGTCATAACATGTTTTTATCACTTATTTATAGGTGTCCAAGGCTTGAAATTACAAGAAAATAGCAATTAAGGGGTTGTAGAACGCATTTTCAACCGAAATGGCCCGATTAAGGCCATTTTCACTACAAGGATGCCTATTTCCTACATTTCTTGTCAAGTGAACTCATAAATAAACATAACATGTTTTTATCACTTATTTATAGGTGGACAAGGCTTGAAATTACAAGAAAATAGCAATGAAGGGGTTGTAGAACGCATTTTCAACCGAAATGGCCCGATTAAGGCCATTTTCACTACAAGGATGCCTATTTCCTACATTTCTTGTCAAGTGAACTCATACATAGTCATAAAAAGTCAATATCACTTATTTATTGGTAACTAAGGTTTGAAATTAAAAGAACATAGCAATTGTGGGGTTGTAGGACGCATTTTCAACCAAAATGCCAAAGTAAGGCCATTTTGGCTACTAGGATGCCTATTTCCTTCATTTCTTGTCAAGTGAACTCATATATAGTCATAACATGTCTTTATCACTTATTTACAGTTGGCCAAGGCTTGATATTACAAGAAAATAGGAATTAAGGGGTTGTAGAACGCATTTTCAACCAAAATGGCTCGAGAAGGCCATTTTCACTACTAGGATGCCTATTTTCTACATTTCTTGTCAAGTGAACTCATAAATAGTCATAACATGTCTTTATCATTTTATTACAGGTTGCCAAGGCTTGAAATTGCAAGAAAATAGCAATTAAGGAGTTGTAGAACGCATTTTCAACCAAAATGGCCCGAGTAAGGCCATTTTCACTACAAAGATGCCTATTTCCTACATTTCTTGACAAGTGAGCTCATAAATAGTCATAACATGTCAATATCACTTATTTATTTGTGACTAAGGCTTGAAATAACAAGAACATAGCAATTGAGGGGTTGTAGGACGCATTTTCAACCAAAATGGCCCGAGTAAGGCCATTTTGGCTACTAGGATGCCTATTTCCTACATTTCTTGTCAAGTGAACTCGTAAATAGTCATAAAATGTCTTTATCACTTATTTATAGGTGGCCAAGGCTTGAAATTACAAGAAAACAGCAATTTAGGGGTTGTAGAACGCATTTTCAACCAAAATGGCCCGAGTAAGGCTATTTTCACTACAAGGATGCCTATTTCCTACATTTCTTGTCTAGTGAACTCATAAATAGTCATAACATGTTTTTATCACTTATTTATAGGTGGCCAAGGCTTGAAATTACAAGAAAATAGCAATTAAGGGGTTGTAGAACGCATTTTCAACCAAAATGGCCCGAGTAAGGACATTTTCACTACAAGGATGCCTATTTCCTACATTTCTTGTCAAGTGAACTCATAAATAGTCATAACATGTCTTTATCACTTATTTACCGGTGGCCAAGGCTTGAAATTACAAGAAAATAGCAATTAAGGAGTTGTAGAACGCATTTTCAACCAAAATGGCCCGAGTAAGGCCATTTTCACTACAAAGATGCCTATTTCCTACATTTCTTGACAAGTGAGCTCATAAATAGTCATAACTTGTCAATATCACTTAGTTATTGGTGACTAAGGCTTGAAATAACAAGAACATAGCAATTGAGGGGTTGTAGGACGCATTTTCAACCAAAATGGCCCGAGTAAGGCCATTTTGGCTACTAGGATGCCTATTTCCTACATTTCTTGTCAAGTGAACTCATAAATAGTCATAACATGTCTTTATCACTTATTTATAGGTGGCCAAGGCTTGAAATTACAAGAAAACAGCCATTTAGGGGTTGTAGAACGCATTTTCAACCAAAATGGCCCGAGTAAGGCCATTTTCACTACAAGGATGCCTATTTCCTACATTTCTTGTCAAGTGAACTCATAAATAGTCATAAAATGTTTTTATCACTTATTTATAAGTGCCCAAGGCTTGAAATTACAAGAAAATAGCAATTAAGGGGTTGTAGAACGCATTTTCAACCGAAATGGCCTGAGTAAGGCCATTTTCACTACAAAGATGCCTATTTCCTACATTTCTTGTCAAGTGAACTCATAAATAGTCATATCATGTCTTTATCACTTATTTATAGGTGGCCAAGGCTTGAAATTACAAGAAAATAGCAATTAAGGAGTTGTAGAACGCATTTTCAACCAAAATGGCCCGAGTAAGGCCATTTTCACTACAAGGATGCCTATTTCCTACATTTCTTGACAGGTGAGCTCATAAATAGTCATAAAATGCCAATATCACTTAGTTATTGGTGACTAAGTCTTGAAATAACAAGAACATAGCAATTGAGGGGTTGTAGGACGCATTTTCAACCAAAATGGCCCGAGTAAGGCCATTTTGGCTACTAGGATGCCTATTTTCTACATTTCTTGTCAAGTGAACTCATAAATAGTCATAACATGTCTTTATCACTTATTTATAGGTGGCCAAGGCTTGAAATTACAAGAAAATAGCAATTAAGGGGTTGTAGAATGCATTTTAAACCAAAATGGCCCGAGTTAGGCCATTTTCACTACAAGGATGCCTATTTCCTACATTTCTTGTCAAGTGAACTCATAAATAGTCATAAAATGTGTTTAGCACTTATTTATAGTTGGCCAAGGCTTGATATTACAAGAAAATAGCATTTAAGGGGTTGTAGAACGCATTTTCAACCAAAATGGCTCGAGTAAGGCCATTTTCACTACTAGGATGCCTATTTCCTACATTTCTTGTCAAGTGAACTCATAAATAGTCATAACATGTTTTTATCACTTATTTATAAGTGGCCAAGGCTTGAAATTACAAGAAAATAGCAATTAAGGGGTTGTAGAACGCATTTTCAACCGAAATGGCCCGAGTAAGGCCATTTTCACTACAAAGATGCCTATTTCCTACATTTCTTGTCAAGTGAACTCATAAATAGTCATATCATGTCTTTATCACTTATTTATAGGTGGCCAAGGCTTGAAATTACAAGAAAATAGCAATTAAGGGGTTGTAGAATGCATTTTAAACCAAAATGGCCCGAGTTAGGCCATTTTCACTACAAGGATGCCTATTTCCTACATTTCTTGTCAAGTGAACTCATAAATAGTCATAACATGTGTTTAGCACTTATTTATAGTTGGCCAAGGCTTGATATTACAAGAAAATAGCATTTAAGGGGTTGTAGAACGCATTTTCAACCAAAATGGCTCGAGTAAGGCCATTTTCACTACTAGGATGCCTATTTCCTACATTTCTTGTCAAGTGAACTCATAAATAGTCATAACATGTTTTTATCACTTATTTATAAGTGGCCAAGGCTTGAAATTACAAGAAAATAGCAATTAAGGGGTTGTAGAACGCATTTTCAACCGAAATGGCCCGAGTAAGGCCATTTTTACTACAAAGATGCCTATTTCCTACATTTCTTGTCAAGTGAACTCATAAATAGTCATATCATGTCTTTATCACTTATTTATTGGTGGCCAAGGATTGAAATTACAAGAAAAAAGCAATTAAGGGGTTGTAGAACGCATTTTCAACCAAAATGGCCCGAGTAAGGCCATTTTCACTACAAGGATGCCTATTTCCTACATTTCTTGTCAGGTGAACTCATAAATAGTCATAACATGTCTTTATCACTTATTTACAGGTGGCCAAGACTTGAAATTACAAGAAAATAGCAATTAAGGGGTTGTAGAACGCATTTTCAACCAAAATGGCCCAGTAAGGCCATTTTCACTACAAGGATGCCTATTTCCTACATTTCTTGTCAAGTGAACTCATAAATAGTCATAACATGTTTTTATCACTTATTTATAGGTGGCTAAGGCTTGAAATTACAAGAAAAAAGCAATTAAGGGGTTGTAGAACGCATTTTCAACCAAAATGGCCCGAGTAAGGCCATTTTCACTACAAGGATGCCTATTTCCTACATTTCTTGTCAGGTGAACTCATAAATAGTCATAACATGTCTTTATCACTTATTTACAGGTGGCCAAGACTTGAAATTACAAGAAAATAGCAATTAAGGGGTTGTAGAACGCATTTTCAACCAAAATGGCCCAGTAAGGCCATTTTCACTACAAGGATGCCTATTTCCTACATTTGTTGTCAAGTGAACTCATAAATAGTCATAACATGTTTTTATCACTTATTTATAGGTGGCTAAGGCTTGAAATTACAAGAAAATAGCAATTAAGGGGTTGTAGAACGCATTTTCAACCAAAATGGCCCGAGTAAGGCCATTTTCACTACAAGGATGCCTATTTCCTACATTTCTTGTCAGGTGAACTCATAAATAGTCATAACATGTCTTTATCACTTATTTACAGGTGGCCAAGACTTGAAATTACAAGAAAATAGCAATTAAGGGGTTGTAGAACGCATTTTCAACCAAAATGGCCCAGTAAGGCCATTTTCACTACAAGGATGCCTATTTCCTACATTTCTTGTCAAGTGAAGTCATAAATAGTCATAACATGTTTTTATCACTTATTTATAGGTGGCTAAGGCTTGAAATTACAAGAAAATAGCAATTAAGGGGTTGTAGAACGCATTTTCAACCAAAATGGCCCGAGTAAGGCCATTTTGGCTACTAGGATGCCTATTTCCTACATTTCTTGTCAAGTGAACTCATAAATAGTCATAACATGTCTTTATCACTTATTTATAGGTGGCCAAGGCTTGAAATTACAAGAAAATAGCAATTAAGGGGTTGTAGAACGCATTTTAAACCAAAATGGCTCGAGTAAGGCCATTTTGGCTACTAGGATGCCTATTTCCTTCATTTCTTGTCAAGTGAACTCATAAATAGTCATAACATGTCTTTAGCACTTATTTATAGTTGTCCAAGGCTTGATATTACAAGAAAATAGCATTTAAGGGGTTGTAGAACGCATTTTCAACCAAAATGGCCCGAGTAAGGCCATTTTCACTACAAGGATGCCTATTTCCTAGATTTCTTGACAAGTGAGCTCATAAATAGTCATAAAATGTCAATATCACTTAGTTATTGGTGACTAAGGCTTGAAATAACAAGAACATAGCAATTGAGGGGTTGTAGGACGCATTTTCAACCAAAATGGCCCGAGTAAGGCCATTTTGGCTACTAGGATGCCTATTTCCTACATTTCTTATCAAGTGAACTCATAAATAGTCATAACATGTCTTTATCACTTATTTATAGGTGGCCATGGCTTGAAATTACAAGAAAATAGCAATTAAGGGGTTGTAGAATGCATTTTAAACCAAAATGGCCCGAGTTAGGCCATTTTCACTACAAGGATGCCTATTTCCTACATTTCTTGTCAAGTGAACTCATAAATAGTCATAACATGTTTTTATCACTTATTTATAGGTGGCTAAGGCTTGAAATTACAAGAAAATAGCAATTAAGGGGTTGTAGAACGCATTTTAAACCAAAATGGCCCGAGTAAGGCCATTTTCACTACAAGGATGCCTATTTCCTACATTTCTTATCAAGTGAACTCATAAATAGTCATAACATGTCTTTATCACTTATTTACAGGTGGCCAAGGCTTGAAATTACAAGAAAATAGCAATTAAGGAGTTGTAGAACGCATTTTCAACCAAAATGGCCCGAGTAAGGCCATTTTCACTACAAGGATGCCTATTTCCTACATTTCTTGACAAGTGAGCTAATAAATAGTAATAAAATGTCAATATCACTTAGTTATTGGTGACTAAGGCTTGAAAGAACAAGAACATAGCTATTGAGGGGTTGTAGGACGCATTTTCAACCAAAATGGCCCGAGTAAGGCCATTTTGGCGACTAGGATGCCTATTTCCTACATTTCTTGTCAAGTGAACTCATAAATAGTCATAACATGTCTTTTTCACTTATTTATAGGTGGCCAAAGCTTGAAATTACAAGAAAATAGCATTTAAGGGGTTGTAGATCACATTTTCAACCAAAATGGCTCGAGTAAGGCCATTTTCACTACTAGGATGCCCATTTCCTACATTTCTTGTCAAGTGAACTCATAAATAGTCATAACATGTCTTTATCACTTATTTACAGGTGTCCAAGGATTGAAATTACAAGAAAATAGCAATTAAGGGGTTGTAGAACGCATTTTCAACCGAAATGGCCCGAGTAAGGCCATTTTCACTACAAGGATGCCTATTTCCTACATTTCTTGTCAAGTGAACTCATAAATAGTCATAACATGTCTTTATCACTTATTTACAGGTGGCCAAGGCTTGAAATTACAAGAAAATAGCAATTAAGGAGTTGTAGAACGCATTTTCAACCAAAATGGCCCGAGTAAGGCCATTTTCACTACAAGGATGCCTATTTCCTACATTTCTTGACAAGTGAGCTCATAAATAGTCATAACATGTCTTTATCACTTATTTACAGGTGGCCAAGGCTTGAAATTACAAGAAAATAGCAATTAAGGAGTTGTAGAACGCATTTTCAACCAAAATGGCCCGAGTAAGGCCATTTTCACTACAAGGATGCCTATTTCCTACATTTCTTGTCAGGTGAACTCATAAATAGTCATAACATGTCTTTATCACTTATTTACAGGTGGCCAAGACTTGAAATTACAAGAAAATAGCAATTAAGGGGTTGTAGAACGCATTTTCAACCAAAATGGCCCAGTAAGGCCATTTTCACTACAAGGATGCCTATTTCCTACATTTGTTGTCAAGTGAACTCATAAATAGTCATAACATGTTTTTATCACTTATTTATAGGTGGCTAAGGCTTGAAATTACAAGAAAATAGCAATTAAGGGGTTGTAGAACGCATTTTCAACCAAAATGGCCCGAGTAAGGCCATTTTCACTACAAGGATGCCTATTTCCTACATTTCTTGTCAGGTGAACTCATAAATAGTCATAACATGTCTTTATCACTTATTTACAGGTGGCCAAGACTTGAAATTACAAGAAAATAGCAATTAAGGGGTTGTAGAACGCATTTTCAACCAAAATGGCCCAGTAAGGCCATTTTCACTACAAGGATGCCTATTTCCTACATTTCTTGTCAAGTGAAGTCATAAATAGTCATAACATGTTTTTATCACTTATTTATAGGTGGCTAAGGCTTGAAATTACAAGAAAATAGCAATTAAGGGGTTGTAGAACGCATTTTCAACCAAAATGGCCCGAGTAAGGCCATTTTGGCTACTAGGATGCCTATTTCCTACATTTCTTGTCAAGTGAACTCATAAATAGTCATAACATGTCTTTATCACTTATTTATAGGTGGCCAAGGCTTGAAATTACAAGAAAATAGCAATTAAGGGGTTGTAGAACGCATTTTAAACCAAAATGGCTCGAGTAAGGCCATTTTGGCTACTAGGATGCCTATTTCCTTCATTTCTTGTCAAGTGAACTCATAAATAGTCATAACATGTCTTTAGCACTTATTTATAGTTGTCCAAGGCTTGATATTACAAGAAAATAGCATTTAAGGGGTTGTAGAACGCATTTTCAACCAAAATGGCCCGAGTAAGGCCATTTTCACTACAAGGATGCCTATTTCCTACATTTCTTGACAAGTGAGCTCATAAATAGTCATAAAATGTCAATATCACTTAGTTATTGGTGACTAAGGCTTGAAATAACAAGAACATAGCAATTGAGGGGTTGTAGGACGCATTTTCAACCAAAATGGCCCGAGTAAGGCCATTTTGGCTACTAGGATGCCTATTTCCTACATTTCTTATCAAGTGAACTCATAAATAGTCATAACATGTCTTTATCACTTATTTATAGGTGGCCATGGCTTGAAATTACAAGAAAATAGCAATTAAGGGGTTGTAGAATGCATTTTAAACCAAAATGGCCCGAGTTAGGCCATTTTCACTACAAGGATGCCTATTTCCTACATTTCTTGTCAAGTGAACTCATAAATAGTCATAACATGTTTTTATCACTTATTTATAGGTGGCTAAGGCTTGAAATTACAAGAAAATAGCAATTAAGGGGTTGTAGAACGCATTTTAAACCAAAATGGCCCGAGTAAGGCCATTTTCACTACAAGGATGCCTATTTCCTACATTTCTTATCAAGTGAACTCATAAATAGTCATAACATGTCTTTATCACTTATTTACAGGTGGCCAAGGCTTGAAATTACAAGAAAATAGCAATTAAGGAGTTGTAGAACGCATTTTCAACCAAAATGGCCCGAGTAAGGCCATTTTCACTACAAGGATGCCTATTTCCTACATTTCTTGACAAGTGAGCTAATAAATAGTAATAAAATGTCAATATCACTTAGTTATTGGTGACTAAGGCTTGAAAGAACAAGAACATAGCTATTGAGGGGTTGTAGGACGCATTTTCAACCAAAATGGCCCGAGTAAGGCCATTTTGGCGACTAGGATGCCTATTTCCTACATTTCTTGTCAAGTGAACTCATAAATAGTCATAACATGTCTTTTTCACTTATTTATAGGTGGCCAAAGCTTGAAATTACAAGAAAATAGCATTTAAGGGGTTGTAGATCACATTTTCAACCAAAATGGCTCGAGTAAGGCCATTTTCACTACTAGGATGCCCATTTCCTACATTTCTTGTCAAGTGAACTCATAAATAGTCATAACATGTCTTTATCACTTATTTACAGGTGTCCAAGGATTGAAATTACAAGAAAATAGCAATTAAGGGGTTGTAGAACGCATTTTCAACCGAAATGGCCCGAGTAAGGCCATTTTCACTACAAGGATGCCTATTTCCTACATTTCTTGTCAAGTGAACTCATAAATAGTCATAACATGTCTTTATCACTTATTTACAGGTGGCCAAGGCTTGAAATTACAAGAAAATAGCAATTAAGGAGTTGTAGAACGCATTTTCAACCAAAATGGCCCGAGTAAGGCCATTTTCACTACAAGGATGCCTATTTCCTACATTTCTTGTCAGGTGAACTCATAAATAGTCATAACATGTCTTTATCACTTATTTACAGGTGGCCAAGACTTGAAATTACAAGAAAATAGCAATTAAGGGGTTGTAGAACGCATTTTCAACCAAAATGGCCCAGTAAGGCCATTTTCACTACAAGGATGCCTATTTCCTACATTTGTTGTCAAGTGAACTCATAAATAGTCATAACATGTTTTTATCACTTATTTATAGGTGGCTAAGGCTTGAAATTACAAGAAAATAGCAATTAAGGGGTTGTAGAACGCATTTTCAACCAAAATGGCCCGAGTAAGGCCATTTTCACTACAAGGATGCCTATTTCCTACATTTCTTGTCAGGTGAACTCATAAATAGTCATAACATGTCTTTATCACTTATTTACAGGTGGCCAAGACTTGAAATTACAAGAAAATAGCAATTAAGGGGTTGTAGAACGCATTTTCAACCAAAATGGCCCAGTAAGGCCATTTTCACTACAAGGATGCCTATTTCCTACATTTCTTGTCAAGTGAAGTCATAAATAGTCATAACATGTTTTTATCACTTATTTATAGGTGGCTAAGGCTTGAAATTACAAGAAAATAGCAATTAAGGGGTTGTAGAACGCATTTTCAACCAAAATGGCCCGAGTAAGGCCATTTTGGCTACTAGGATGCCTATTTCCTACATTTCTTGTCAAGTGAACTCATAAATAGTCATAACATGTCTTTATCACTTATTTATAGGTGGCCAAGGCTTGAAATTACAAGAAAATAGCAATTAAGGGGTTGTAGAACGCATTTTAAACCAAAATGGCTCGAGTAAGGCCATTTTGGCTACTAGGATGCCTATTTCCTTCATTTCTTGTCAAGTGAACTCATAAATAGTCATAACATGTCTTTAGCACTTATTTATAGTTGTCCAAGGCTTGATATTACAAGAAAATAGCATTTAAGGGGTTGTAGAACGCATTTTCAACCAAAATGGCCCGAGTAAGGCCATTTTCACTACAAGGATGCCTATTTCCTACATTTCTTGACAAGTGAGCTCATAAATAGTCATAAAATGTCAATATCACTTAGTTATTGGTGACTAAGGCTTGAAATAACAAGAACATAGCAATTGAGGGGTTGTAGGACGCATTTTCAACCAAAATGGCCCGAGTAAGGCCATTTTGGCTACTAGGATGCCTATTTCCTACATTTCTTATCAAGTGAACTCATAAATAGTCATAACATGTCTTTATCACTTATTTATAGGTGTCCATGGCTTGAAATTACAAGAAAATAGCAATTAAGGGGTTGTAGAATGCATTTTAAACCAAAATGGCCCGAGTAAGGCCATTTTCACTACAAGGATGCCTTATTTCCTACATTTCTTGTCAAGTGAACTCATAAATAGTCATAACATGTCTTTATTACTTATTTATAGGTGGCCAAGGCTTGAAATTACAAGAAAATAGCAATTAAGGAGTTATAGAACGCATTTTCAACCAAAATGGCCCGAGTAAGGCCATTTTCACTACAAGGATGCCTATTTCCTACATTTCTTGACAAGTGAGCTCATAAATAGTCATAAAATGTCAATATCACTTAGTTATTGGTGACTAAGGCTTGAAATAACAAGAACATAGCAATTGAGGGGTTGTAGGACGCATTTTCAACCAAAATGGCCCGAGTAAGGCCATTTTCACTACAAGGATGCCTATTTCCTACATTTCTTATCAAGTGAACTCATAAATAGTCATAACATGTCTTTATCACTTATTTACAGGTGGCCAAGGCTTGAAATTACAAGAAAATAGCAATTAAGGAGTTGTAGAACGCATTTTCAACCAAAATGGCCCGAGTAAGGCCATTTTCACTACAAGGATGCCTATTTCCTACATTTCTTGACAAGTGAGCTAATAAATAGTAATAAAATGTCAATATCACTTAGTTATTGGTGACTAAGGCTTGAAAGAACAAGAACATAGCTATTGAGGGGTTGTAGACGCATTTTCAACCAAAATGGCCCGAGTAAGGCCATTTTGGCGACTAGGATGCCTATTTCCTACATTTCTTGTCAAGTGAACTCATAAATAGTCATAACATGTCTTTTTCACTTATTTATAGGTGGCCAAAGCTTGAAATTACAAGAAAATAGCATTTAAGGGGTTGTAGATCACATTTTCAACCAAAATGGCTCGAGTAAGGCCATTTTCACTACTAGGATGCCCATTTCCTACATTTCTTGTCAAGTGAACTCATAAATAGTCATAACATGTCTTTATCACTTATTTACAGGTGTCCAAGGATTGAAATTACAAGAAAATAGCAATTAAGGGCTTGTAGAACGCATATTAAACCTAAATGGCCCAAGTAAGGCCATTTTCACTACAAGGATGCCTTATTTCCTACATTTCTTGTCAAGTGAACTCATAAATAGTCATAACATGTCTTTATTACTTATTTATAGGTGGCCAAGGCTTGAAATTACAAGAAAATAGCAATTAAGGAGTTGTAGAACGCATTTTCAACCAAAATGGCCCGAGTAAGGCCATTTTCACTACAAGGATGCCTATTTCCTACATTTCTTGACAAGTGAGCTAATAAATAGTAATAAAATGTCAATATCACTTAGTTATTGGTGAATAAGGCTTGAAAGAACAAGAACATAGCTATTGAGGGGTTGTAGGACGCATTTTCAACCAAAATGGCCCGAGTAAGGCCATTTTGGCGACTAGGATGCCTATTTCCTACATTTCTTGTCAAGTGAACTCATAAATAGTCATAACATGTCTTTTTCACTTATTTATAGGTGGCCAAAGCTTGAAATTACAAGAAAATAGCATTTAAGGGGTTGTAGAACACATTTTCAACCAAAATGGCTCGAGTAAGGCCATTTTCACTACTAGGATGCCCATTTCTACATTTCTTGTCAAGTGAACTCATAAATAGTCATAACATGTCTTTATCACTTATTTACAGGTGTCCAAGGATTGAAATTACAAGAAAATAGCAAATTAAGGGCTTGTAGAACGCATATTAAACTTAATGGCCCAAGTAAGGCCATTTTCACTACAAGGATGCCTTATTCCTACATTTCTTGTCAAGTGAACTCATAAATAGTCATAACATGTCTTTATTACTTATTTATAGGTGGCCAAGGCTTGAAATTACAAGAAAATAGCAATGAAGGGGTTGTAGATTGCATTTTCAACCAAAATGGTCCGAGTAAGGCCATTTTCACTACAAGGATGCCTATTTCCTACATTTCTTGTCAAGTGAACTCATAAATAGTCATAACATGTTTTTATCACTTATTATAGGTGGACAAGGCTTGAAATTACAAGAAAATAGCAATTAAGGGGTTGTAGAACGCATTTTCAACCGAAATGGCCGATTAAGGCCATTTTCACTACAAGGATGCCTATTTCCTACATTTCTTGTCAAGTGAACTCATAAATAGACATAAAAAGTCAATATCACTTATTTATTGGTAACTAAGGATTGAAAATAAAAGAACATAGAAATTGTGGGGTTGTAGGACGCATTTTCAACAAAAATGCCAAAGTAAGGCCATTTTGGCTACTAGGATGCCTATTTCCTTCATTTCTTGTCAAGTAAATTCATAAATAGTAATAACATGTCTTTGTCACTTATTTATAGTTGGCCAAGGCTTGATATTACAATAAAATAAGCATTTAAGGGGTTGTATAACGCATTTTTAACCAAAATGGCTCGAGTAAGGCTATTTTCAACTACTAGGATGCCTATTTCCTACATTTCTTGTCAAGTGAACTCATAAATAGTCATAACATGTCTTTATCACTTATTTACAGGTGGCCAAGGATTGAAATTACAAGAAAATAGCAATTAAGGGGTTGTAGAACGCATTTTAAAACCAAAATGGCTCGAGTAAGGCCATTTTCAACTACAAGGATGCCTTATTTCCTACATTTCTTGTCAAGTGAACTCATAAATAGTCATAAAATGTCTTTATCACTTATTTATAGGTGGTCAAGGCTTGAAATTACAAGAAAATAGCAATTAAGGAGTTATAGAACGCATTTTCAACCAAAATGGCCCGAGTAAGGCCATTTTCACTACAAGGATGCCTATTTCCTACATTTCTTGACAAGTGAGCTCATAAATAGTCATAACATGTTTTTATCACTTATTTATAGGTGTCTAAGGCTTGAAATTACAAGAAAATAGCAATTAAGGGGTTGTAGAACGCATTTTAAAACCAAATGGGCCCGAGTAAGGCCATTTTCAACTACAAGGATGCCTATTTCCTACATTTCTTGTCAAGTGAACTCATAAATATTCATAAAAAGTCAATATAACTTATTTATTGGTAACTAAGGATTGAAATTAAAAGAACATAGCAATTGTGGGGTTGTAGGACGCATTTTCAACCAAAATGCCAAAGTAAGGCCATTTTGGCTACTAGGATGCCTATTTCCTACATTTCTTGTCAGTGAACTCATAAATAGTCATAACATGTCTTTATAACTTATTTATAGTGGCCAAGGCTTGAAATTACAAAGAAAATAGCATTAAGGGGTTTAGAACGCATTTTCAACCAAAATGGCCCGAGTAAGGCCATTTTCACTACTAGGATGCCTATTTCCTACATTTCTTGTCAAGTGAACTCATAAATAGTCATAAAATGTGTTTATCACTTATTTATAGGTGTCCAAGGATTGAAATTACAAGAAAATAGCAATTAAGGGGTTTTAGAACGCATTTTCAACCAAAATGGCCCGAGTAAGGCCATTTTCACTACAAGGATGCCTATTTCCTACATTTCTTGTCAAGTGAACTCATAAATAGTCATAACATGTCTTTTTCACTTATTTATAGGTGGCCAAATCTTGAAATTACAAGAAAATAGCATTAAGGGGTTTAGAACCATTTTCAACCAAAATGGCCGAGTAAGGCCATTTTCACTACTAGGATGCCTATTTCCTACATTTCTTGTCAAGTGAACTCATAAATAGTCATAACATGTCTTTATCACTTATTTATAGGTGGCCAAATTGAAATTACAAGAAAATAGCAATTAAGGGTTTTAGAACGCATTTTCAACCAAAATGGCCCGAGTAAGGCCATTTTCACTACAAGGATGCCTTATTTCCTACATTTCTTGTCAAGTGAACTCATAAATAGTCATAACATGTCTTTATTACTTATTTATAGGTGGCCAAGGCTTGAAATTACAAGAAAATAGCAATTAAGGGTTTAGAACGCATTTTCAACCAAAATGGCCGAGTAAGGCCATTTTCACTACAAGGATGCCTATTTCCTACATTTCTTGTCAAGTGAACTCATAAATAGTCATAACATGTTTATCACTTATTATAGGTGGACAAGGCTTGAAATTACAAGAAAATAGCAATTAAGGGGTTTAGAACGCATTTTCAACCGAAATGGCCCGTAAGGCCATTTTCACTACAAGGATGCCTATTTCCTACATTTCTTGTCAAGTGAACTCATAAATAGACATAAAATGTCAATATCACTTATTTATTGGTAACAAGGATTGAAAAAAAAGAAATAGCAATTGTGGGGTTTAGGACGCATTTTCAACAAAATGCCCGAGTAAGGCCATTTTGGCTACTAGGATGCCTATTTCCTTCATTTCTTGTCAAGTGATCATAAATAGTCATAACATGTCTTTATCACTTATTTATAGTTGGCCAAGGCTTGAATTACAAAAAAAGCATTTAAGGGGTTTAGAACGCATTTTTAACCAAAATGGCCAGGCATTTTCACTACTAGGATGCCTATTTCCTACATTTCTTGTCAAGTGAACTCATAAATAGTCATAACATGTCTTTATCACTTATTTATAGGTGGCCAAGGCTTGAAATTACAAGAAAATAGCAATTAAGGGGTTTTAGAACGCATTTTTAAACCAAAATGGCCGAGTAAGGCCATTTTCACTACAAGGATGCCTTTCCTACATTTCTTGTCAAGTGAACTCATAAATAGTCATAAAAATGTCTTTATCACTTATTTATAGGTGGTCAAGGCTTGAAATTACAAGAAAATAGCAATTAAGGGTTTTAGAACGCATTTTCAACCAAAATGGCCCGAGTAAGGCCATTTTCACTAAAGGATGCCTATTTCCTACATTTCTTGTCAAGTGACTCATAAATAGTCATAACATGTTTTTATCACTTATTTTAGGTGTCAAGGCTTGAAATTACAAGAAAATAGCAATTAAGGGGTTTTAGAACGCATTTTAAACCAAATGGCCCGAGTAAGGCCATTTTCACTACAAGGATGCCTATTTCCTACATTTCTTGTCAAGTGAACTCATAAATATCATAAAAAGTCAATATCACTTATTTAGAGGATTGAAATTAAAAGAAATAGCAAAGGACGCATTTTCAACCAAAATTAAGGCCATTTTCTACTAGGATGAAGTGAACTCATAAATAGTCATAACATGTCTTTATAACTTATTTATACAAGCTTGAAATTACAAGAAAATAGCAATTAAGGGGTTTAGAACGCATTTTCAACCAAAAATGGCCCGAGTAAGGCCATTTTCACTACAAGGATGCCTATTTCCTACATTTCTTGTCAAGTGAACTCATAAATAGTCATAACATGTCTTTATCACTTATTTATAGTGGCCAAGGCTTGAAATTACAAAGAAAATAGCAATTAAGGGGTTTAGAAACGCATTTTCAACCAAAATGGCCGAGTAAGGCCATTTTCACTACTAGGATGCCTATTTCCTACATTTCTTGTCAAGTGAACTCATAAATAGTCATAACATGTTTTTATCACTTATTTATAATGGCCCAAGGCTTGAAATTACAAGAAAATAGCAATTAAGGGTTTAGAACGCATTTTCAACCAAATGGCCCGAGTAAGGCCATTTTCACTACTAGGATGCCTATTTCCTACATTTCTTGTCAAGTGAACTCATAAATAGTCATAAATGTCTTTATCACTTATTTATAGGTGGCCAAGGCTTGAAATTACAAGAAAATAGCAATTAAGGGGTTTAGAAGCATTTTCAACCAAAAATGGCCCGAGTAAGGCCATTTTCACTACTAGGATGCCTATTTCCTACATTTCTTGTCAAGTGAACTCATAAATAGTCATAACATGTCTTTATCACTTATTTATAGGTGGCCAAGGCTTGAAATTACAAGAAAATAGCAATTAAGGGGTTTTAGAACGCATTTTCAACCAAAATGGCCCGAGTAAGGCCATTTTCACTACTAGGATGCCTATTTCCTACATTTCTTGTCAAGTGAACTCATAAATAGTCATAACATGTCTTTATCACTTATTTATAGTGGCCAAGGCTTGAAATTACAAGAAAATAGCAATTAAGGGGTTTAGAACGCATTTTCAACCAAATGGCCCGAGTAAGGCCATTTTACTACTAGATGCCTATTTCCTACATTTCTTGTCAAGTGAACTCATAAATAGTCATAACATGTCTTTATCACTTATTTATAGGTGGCCAAGGCTTGAAATTACAAGAAAAAAGCAATTAAGGGGTTTAGAACGCATTTTCAACCAAAATGGCCCGAGTAAGGCCATTTTCCTACAAGGATGCCTATTTCCTACATTTCTTGTCAGGTGAACTCATAAATAGTCATAACATGTCTTATCACTTATTTATAGGTGGCCAAGGCTTGAAATTACAAGAAAATAGCAATTAAGGGGTTTTAGAACGCATTTTTCAAACCAAAATGGCCCGAGTAAGGCCATTTTCACTACTAGGATGCCTATTTCCTACATTTCTTGTCAAGTGAACTCATAAAATAGTCATAACATGTTTTTATCACTTATTTATAGGTGGCTAAGGCTTGAAATTACAAGAAAAAGCAATTAAGGGTTTAGAACGCATTTTCAACCAAAATGGCCCGAGTAAGGCCATTTTCACTACTAGGATGCCTATTTCCTACATTTCTTGTCAAGTGAACTCATAAATAGTCATAACATGTCTTTATCACTTATTTATAGGTGGCCAAGGCTTGAAATTACAAGAAAATAGCAATTAAGGGGTTTTAGAACGCATTTTCAACCAAAATGGCCCAGTAAGGCCATTTTCACTACAAGGATGCCTATTTCCTACATTTCTTGTCAAGTGAACTCATAAATAGTCATAACATGTTTATCACTTATTTATAGGTGGCTAAGGCTTGAAATTACAAGAAAATAGCAATTAAGGGGTTTAGAACGCATTTTCAACCAAAATGGCCCGAGTAAGGCCATTTTCACTACAAGGATGCCTATTTCCTACATTTCTTGTCAAGTGAACTCATAAATAGTCATAACATGTCTTTATCACTTATTTATAGGTGGCCAAGGCTTGAAATTACAAGAAAATAGCAATTAAGGGGTTTTAGAACGCATTTTCAACCAAAATGGCCCAGTAAGGCCATTTTCACTACTAGGATGCCTATTTCCTACATTTCTTGTCAAGTGAACTCATAAATAGTGGTGGCTAAGGCTTGAAATTACAAGAAAATAGCAATTAAGGGGTTTAGAACGCATTTTCAACCAAAATGGCCCGAGTAAGGCCATTTTCTACTAGGATGCCTATTTCCTACATTTCTTGTCAAGTGAACTCATAAATAGTCATAACATGTCTTTATCACTTATTTATAGGTGGCCAAGGCTTGAAATTACAAGAAAATAGCAATTAAGGGTTTTAGAACGCATTTTACCAAAATGGCCCGAGTAAGGCCATTTTCTACTAGGATGCCTATTTCCTACATTTCTTGTCAAGTGAACTCATAAATAGTCATAACATGTCTTTACACTTATTATAGAAGGCTTGAAATTACAAAAAATAGCAATTAAGGGGTTTAGAACGCATTTTCAACCAAAATGGCCCGAGTAAGGCCATTTTCACTAGGATGCCTATTTCCTAATTTCTTGTCAAGTGACTCATAAATAGTCATAAAATGTCAATATCACTTATTATAGGTGGCTAAGGCTTGAAATTACAAGAAATAGCAATTAGGGTTTAGAACGCATTTTCAACCAAAATGGCCCGAGTAAGGCCATTTTCTACTAGGATGCCTATTTCCTACATTTCTTGTCAAGTGAACTCATAAATAGTCATAACATGTCTTTATCACTTATTTATAGGTGGCCAAGGCTTGAAATTACAAGAAAATAGCAATTAAGGGGTTTAGAACGCATTTTCAACCAAAATGGCCCGAGTAAGGCCATTTTCACTACTAGGATGCCTATTTCCTACATTTCTTGTCAAGTGAACTCATAAATAGTCATAACATGTTTTTATCACTTATTTATAGGTGGCAAGGCTTGAAATTACAAGAAAATAGCAATTAAGGGGTTTTGAACGCATTTTAAACCAAAATGGCCCGAGTAAGGCCATTTTCACTACAAGGATGCCTATTTCCTACATTTCTTCAAGTGAACTCATAAATAGTCATAACATGTCTTTATCACTTATTTATAGGTGGCCAAGGCTTGAAATTACAAGAAAATAGCAATTAAGGGGTTTTAGAACGCATTTTCAACCAAAATGGCCCGAGTAACCATTTTCACTACAAGGATGCCTATTTCCTACATTTCTTGACAAGTGAACTCCTTACTAAGGCTTGAACAAGAAATAGCGCATTTTCAACCAAAATGGCCCGAGTAAGGCCATTTTGACTAGGATGCCTATTTCCTACATTTCTTGTCAAGTGAACTCATAAATAGTCATAACATGTCTTTATCACTTATTTATAGGTGGCCAAGGCTTGAAATTACAAGAAAAGCAATTAAGGGGTTTAGAACATTTTCAACCAAAATGGCCGAGTAAGGCCATTTTCACTACTAGGATGCCTATTTCCTACATTTCTTGTCAAGTGAACTCATAAATAGTCATAACATGTCTTTATCACTTATTTATAGGTGTCCAAGGCTTGAAATTACAAGAAAATAGCAATTAAGGGGTTTAGAACGCATTTTCAACCAAAATGGCCCGAGTAAGGCCATTTTCACTACTAGGATGCCTATTTCCTACATTTCTTGTCAAGTGAACTCATAAATAGTCATAACATGTCTTTATCACTTATTTATAGGTGGCCAAGGCTTGAAATTACAAGAAAATAGCAATTAAGGGTTTTGAACGCATTTTCAACCAAAATGGCCCGAGTAAGGCCATTTTCACTACTAGGATGCCTATTTCCTACATTTCTTGTCAAGTGAACTCATAAATAGTCATAACATGTCTTTATCACTTATTTACAGGTGGCCAAGGCTTGAAATTACAAGAAAATAGCAATTAAGGAGTTTGTAGAACGCATTTTTCAACCAAAATGGCCCGAGTAAGGCCATTTTCACTACAAGGATGCCTATTTCCTACATTTCTTGTCAGGTGAACTCATAAATAGTCATAACATGTCTTTATCACTTATTTACAGGTGGCCAAGGACTTGAAATTACAAGAAAATAGCAATTTAAGGGTTGTAGAACGCATTTTCAACCAAAATGGCCCGAGTAAGGCCATTTTCACTACAAGGATGCCTATTTCCTACATTTGTTGTCAAGTGAACTCATAAATAGTCATAACATGTTTTTATCACTTATTTATAGGTGGCTAAGGCTTGAAATTACAAGAAAATAGCAATTAAGGGTTGTAGAACGCATTTTCAACCAAAATGGCCCGAGTAAGGCCATTTTCACTACAAGGATGCCTATTTCCTACATTTCTTGTCAGGTGAACTCATAAATAGTCATAACATGTCTTTATCACTTATTTACAGGTGGCCAAGACTTGAAATTACAAGAAAATAGCAATTAAGGGGTTGTAGAACGCATTTTCAACCAAAATGGCCCAGTAAGGCCATTTTCACTACAAGGATGCCTATTTCCTACATTTCTTGTCAAGTGAAGTCATAAATAGTCATAACATGTTTTTATCACTTATTTATAGGTGGCTAAGGCTTGAAATTACAAGAAAATAGCAATTAAGGGGTTGTAGAACGCATTTTCAACCAAAATGGCCCGAGTAAGGCCATTTTGGCTACTAGGATGCCTATTTCCTACATTTCTTGTCAAGTGAACTCATAAATAGTCATAACATGTCTTTATCACTTATTTATAGGTGGCCAAGGCTTGAAATTACAAGAAAATAGCAATTAAGGGGTTGTAGAACGCATTTTTAAACCAAAAATGGCTCGGAGTAAGGCCATTTTGGCTACTAGGATGCCTATTTCCTTCATTTCTTGTCAAGTGAACTCATAAATAGTCATAACATGTCTTTAGCACTTATTTATAGTTGTCCAAGGCTTGATATTACAAGAAAATAGCATTTAAGGGGTTGTAGAACGCATTTTCAACCAAAATGGCCCGAGTAAGGCCATTTTCACTACAAGGATGCCTATTTCCTACATTTCTTGACAAGTGAGCTCATAAATAGTCATAAAATGTCAATATCACTTAGTTATTGGTGACTAAGGCTTGAAATAACAAGAACATAGCAATTGAGGGGTTGTAGGACGCATTTTCAACCAAAATGGCCCGAGTAAGGCCATTTTGGCTACTAGGATGCCTATTTCCTACATTTCTTATCAAGTGAACTCATAAATAGTCATAACATGTCTTTATCACTTATTTATAGGTGGCCATGGCTTGAAATTACAAGAAAATAGCAATTAAGGGGTTGTAGAATGCATTTTAAACCAAAATGGCCCGAGTTAGGCCATTTTCACTACAAGGATGCCTATTTCCTACATTTCTTGTCAAGTGAACTCATAAATAGTCATAACATGTTTTATCACTTATTTATAGGTGGCTAAGGCTTGAAATTACAAGAAAATAGCAATTAAGGGGTTGTAGAACGCATTTTAAACCAAAATGGCCCGAGTAAGGCCATTTTCACTACAAGGATGCCTATTTCCTACATTCTTATCAAGTGAACTCATAAATAGTCATAACATGTCTTATCACTTATTTACAGGTGGCCAAGGCTTGAAATTACAAGAAAATAGCAATTAAGGAGTTGTAGAACGCATTTTCAACCAAAATGGCCCGAGTAAGGCCATTTTCACTACAAGGATGCCTATTTCCTACATTTCTTGACAAGTGAGCTAATAAATAGTAATAAAATGTCAATATCACTTAGTTATTGGTGACTAAGGCTTGAAAGAACAAGAACATAGCTATTGAGGGGTTGTAGGACGCATTTTCAACCAAAATGGCCCGAGTAAGGCCATTTTGGCGACTAGGATGCCTATTTCCTACATTTCTTGTCAAGTGAACTCATAAATAGTCATAACATGTCTTTTTCACTTATTTATAGGTGGCCAAAGCTTGAAATTACAAGAAAATAGCATTTAAGGGGTTGTAGATCACATTTTCAACCAAAATGGCTCGAGTAAGGCCATTTTCACTACTAGGATGCCCATTTCCTACATTTCTTGTCAAGTGAACTCATAAATAGTCATAACATGTCTTTATCACTTATTTACAGGTGTCCAAGGATTGAAATTACAAGAAAATAGCAATTAAGGGTTGTAGAACGCATTTTCAACCGAAATGGCCCGAGTAAGGCCATTTTCACTACAAGGATGCCTATTTCCTACATTTCTTGTCAAGTGAACTCATAAATAGTCATAACATGTCTTTATCACTTATTTACAGGTGGCCAAGGCTTGAAATTACAAGAAAATAGCAATTAAGGAGTTGTAGAACGCATTTTTCAACCAAAATGGCCCGAGTAAGGCCATTTTCACTACAAGGATGCCTATTTCCTACATTTCTTGTCAGGTGAACTCATAAATAGTCATAACATGTCTTTATCACTTATTTACAGGTGGCCAAGACTTGAAATTACAAGAAAATAGCAATTAAGGGGTTGTAGAACGCATTTTCAACCAAAATGGCCCAGTAAGGCCATTTTCACTACAAGGATGCCTATTTCCTACATTTGTTGTCAAGTGAACTCATAAATAGTCATAACATGTTTTTATCACTTATTTATAGGTGGCTAAGGCTTGAAATTACAAGAAAATAGCAATTAAGGGGTTGTAGAACGCATTTTCAACCAAAATGGCCCGAGTAAGGCCATTTTCACTACAAGGATGCCTATTTCCTACATTTCTTGTCAGGTGAACTCATAAATAGTCATAACATGTCTTTATCACTTATTTACAGGTGGCCAAGACTTGAAATTACAAGAAAATAGCAATTAAGGGGTTGTAGAACGCATTTTCAACCAAAATGGCCCAGTAAGGCCATTTTCACTACAAGGATGCCTATTTCCTACATTTCTTGTCAAGTGAAGTCATAAATAGTCATAACATGTTTTTATCACTTATTTATAGGTGGCTAAGGCTTGAAATTACAAGAAAATAGCAATTAAGGGGTTGTAGAACGCATTTTCAACCAAAATGGCCCGAGTAAGGCCATTTTTGGCTACTAGGATGCCTATTTCCTACATTTCTTGTCAAGTGAACTCATAAATAGTCATAACATGTCTTTATCACTTATTTATAGGTGGCCAAGGCTTGAAATTACAAGAAAATAGCAATTAAGGGGTTGTAGAACGCATTTTAAACCAAAATGGCTCGAGTAAGGCCATTTTGGCTACTAGGATGCCTATTTCCTTCATTTCTTGTCAAGTGAACTCATAAATAGTCATAACATGTCTTTAGCACTTATTTATAGTTGTCCAAGGCTTGATATTACAAGAAAATAGCATTTAAGGGGTTGTAGAACGCATTTTCAACCAAAATGGCCCGAGTAAGGCCATTTTCACTACAAGGATGCCTATTTCCTACATTTCTTGACAAGTGAGCTCATAAATAGTCATAAAATGTCAATATCACTTAGTTATTGGTGACTAAGGCTTGAAATAACAAGAACATAGCAATTGAGGGTTGTAGGACGCATTTTCAACCAAAATGGCCCGAGTAAGGCCATTTTGGCTACTAGGATGCCTATTTCCTACATTTCTTATCAAGTGAACTCATAAATAGTCATAACATGTCTTTATCACTTATTTATAGGTGTCCATGGCTTGAAATTACAAGAAAATAGCAATTAAGGGGTTGTAGAATGCATTTTAAACCAAAATGGCCCGAGTAAGGCCATTTTCACTACAAGGATGCCTTATTTCCTACATTTCTTGTCAAGTGAACTCATAAATAGTCATAACATGTCTTTATTACTTATTTATAGGTGGCCAAGGCTTGAAATTACAAGAAAATAGCAATTAAGGAGTTATAGAACGCATTTTCAACCAAAATGGCCCGAGTAAGGCCATTTTCACTACAAGGATGCCTATTTCCTACATTTCTTGACAAGTGAGCTCATAAATAGTCATAAAATGTCAATATCACTTAGTTATTGGTGACTAAGGCTTGAAATAACAAGAACATAGCAATTGAGGGGTTGTAGGACGCATTTTCAACCAAAATGGCCCGAGTAAGGCCATTTTCACTACAAGGATGCCTATTTCCTACATTTCTTATCAAGTGAACTCATAAATAGTCATAACATGTCTTTATCACTTATTTACAGGTGGCCAAGGCTTGAAATTACAAGAAAATAGCAATTAAGGAGTTGTAGAACGCATTTTCAACCAAAATGGCCCGAGTAAGGCCATTTTCACTACAAGGATGCTATTTCCTACATTTCTTGACAAGTGAGCTAATAAATAGTAATAAAATGTCAATATCACTTAGTTATTGGTGACTAAGGCTTGAAAGAACAAGAACATAGCTATTGAGGGGTTGTAGGACGCATTTTCAACCAAAATGGCCCGAGTAAGGCCATTTTGGCGACTAGGATGCCTATTTCCTACATTTCTTGTCAAGTGAACTCATAAATAGTCATAACATGTCTTTTTCACTTATTTATAGGTGGCCAAAGCTTGAAATTACAAGAAAATAGCATTTAAGGGGTTGTAGATCACATTTTCAACCAAAATGGCTCGAGTAAGGCCATTTTCACTACTAGGATGCCCATTTCCTACATTTCTTGTCAAGTGAACTCATAAATAGTCATAACATGTCTTTATCACTTATTTACAGGTGTCCAAGGATTGAAATTACAAGAAAATAGCAATTAAGGGCTTGTAGAACGCATATTAAACCTAAATGGCCCAAGTAAGGCCATTTTCACTACAAGGATGCCTTATTTCCTACATTTCTTGTCAAGTGAACTCATAAATAGTCATAACATGTCTTTATTACTTATTTATAGGTGGCCAAGGCTTGAAATTACAAGAAAATAGCAATTAAGGAGTTGTAGAACGCATTTTCAACCAAAATGGCCCGAGTAAGGCCATTTTCACTACAAGGATGCCTATTTCCTACATTTCTTGACAAGTGAGCTAATAAATAGTAATAAAATGTCAATATCACTTAGTTATTGGTGAATAAGGCTTGAAAGAACAAGAACATAGCTATTGAGGGGTTGTAGGACGCATTTTCAACCAAAATGGCCCGAGTAAGGCCATTTTGGCGACTAGGATGCCTATTTCCTACATTTCTTGTCAAGTGAACTCATAAATAGTCATAACATGTCTTTTTCACTTATTTATAGGTGGCCAAAGCTTGAAATTACAAGAAAATAGCATTTAAGGGGTTGTAGAACACATTTTCAACCAAAATGGCTCGAGTAAGGCCATTTTCACTACTAGGATGCCCATTTCCTACATTTCTTGTCAAGTGAACTCATAAATAGTCATAACATGTCTTTATCACTTATTTACAGGTGTCCAAGGATTGAAATTACAAGAAAATAGCAATTAAGGGCTTGTAGAACGCATATTAAACCTTAATGGCCCAAGTAAGGCCATTTTCACTACAAGGATGCCTTATTTCCTACATTTCTTGTCAAGTGAACTCATAAATAGTCATAACATGTCTTTATTACTTATTTATAGGTGGCCAAGGCTTGAAATTACAAGAAAATAGCAATGAAGGGGTTGTAGATTGCATTTTCAACCAAAATGGTCCGAGTAAGGCCATTTTCACTACAAGGATGCCTATTTCCTACATTTCTTGTCAAGTGAACTCATAAATAGTCATAACATGTTTTTATCACTTATTATAGGTGGACAAGGCTTGAAATTACAAGAAAATAGCAATTAAGGGGTTGTAGAACGCATTTTCAACCGAAATGGCCCGATTAAGGCCATTTTCACTACAAGGATGCCTATTTCCTACATTTCTTGTCAAGTGAACTCATAAATAGACATAAAAAGTCAATATCACTTATTTATTGGTAACTAAGGATTGAAAATAAAAGAACATAGAAATTGTGGGGTTGTAGGACGCATTTTCAACAAAAATGCCAAAGTAAGGCCATTTTGGCTACTAGGATGCCTATTTCCTTCATTTCTTGTCAAGTAAATTCATAAATAGTAATAACATGTCTTTGTCACTTATTTATAGTTGGCCAAGGCTTGATATTACAATAAAATAGCATTTAAGGGGTTGTATAACGCATTTTTAACCAAAATGGCTCGAGTAAGGCTATTTTCACTACTAGGATGCCTATTTCCTACATTTCTTGTCAAGTGAACTCATAAATAGTCATAACATGTCTTTATCACTTATTTACAGGTGGCCAAGGATTGAAATTACAAGAAAATAGCAATTAAGGGGTTGTAGAACGCATTTTAAACCAAAATGGCTCGAGTAAGGCCATTTTCACTACAAGGATGCCTTATTTCCTACATTTCTTGTCAAGTGAACTCATAAATAGTCATAAAATGTCTTTATCACTTATTTATAGGTGGTCAAGGCTTGAAATTACAAGAAAATAGCAATTAAGGAGTTATAGAACGCATTTTCAACCAAAATGGCCCGAGTAAGGCCATTTTCACTACAAGGATGCCTATTTCCTACATTTCTTGACAAGTGAGCTCATAAATAGTCATAACATGTTTTTATCACTTATTTATAGGTGTCTAAGGCTTGAAATTACAAGAAAATAGCAATTAAGGGGTTGTAGAACGCATTTTAAACCAAATGGGCCCGAGTAAGGCCATTTTCACTACAAGGATGCCTATTTCCTACATTTCTTGTCAAGTGAACTCATAAATATTCATAAAAAGTCAATATAACTTATTTATTGGTAACTAAGGATTGAAATTAAAAGAACATAGCAATTGTGGGGTTGTAGGACGCATTTTCAACCAAAATGCCAAAGTAAGGCCATTTTGGCTACTAGGATGCCTACTTCCTTCATTTCTTGTCACGTGAACTCATAAATAGTCATAACATGTCTTTATAACTTATTTATAGTTGGCCAAGGCTTGATATTACAAGAAAATAGCATTTAAGGGGTTGTAGAACGCATTTTCAACCAAAATGGCTCGAGTAAGGCCATTTTCACTACTAGGATGTCTATTTCCTACATTTCTTGTCAAGTGAACTCATAAATAGTCATAAAATGTGTTTATCACTTATTTACAGGTGTCCAAGGATTGAAATTACAAGAAAATAGCAATTAAGGGGTTGTAGAACGCATTTTCAACCAAAATGGCCCGAGTAAGGCCATTTTCACTACAAGGATGCCTTATTTCCTACATTTCTTGTCAAGTGAACTCATAAATAGTCATAACATGTCTTTTTCACTTATTTATAGGTGGCCAAATCTTGAAATTACAAGAAAATAGCATTTAAGGGGTTGTAGAACACATTTTCAACCAAAATGGCTCGAGTAAGGCCATTTTCACTACTAGGATGCCCATTTCCTACATTTCTTGTCAAGTGAACTCATAAATAGTCATAACATGTCTTTATCACTTATTTACAGGTGTCCAAGGATTGAAATTACAAGAAAATAGCAATTAAGGGCTTGTAGAACGCATTTTAAACCTAAATGGCCCAAGTAAGGCCATTTTCACTACAAGGATGCCTTATTTCCTACATTTCTTGTCAAGTGAACTCATAAATAGTCATAACATGTCTTTATTACTTATTTATAGGTGGCCAAGGCTTGAAATTACAAGAAAATAGCAATGAAGGGGTTGTAGAACGCATTTTCAACCAAAATGGTCCGAGTAAGGCCATTTTCACTACAAGGATGCCTATTTCCTACATTTCTTGTCAAGTGAACTCATAAATAGTCATAACATGTTTTTATCACTTATTATAGGTGGACAAGGCTTGAAATTACAAGAAAATAGCAATTAAGGGGTTGTAGAACGCATTTTCAACCGAAATGGCCCGATTAAGGCCATTTTCACTACAAGGATGCCTATTTCCTACATTTCTTGTCAAGTGAACTCATAAATAGACATAAAAAGTCAATATCACTTATTTATTGGTAACTAAGGATTGAAAATAAAAGAACATAGAAATTGTGGGGTTGTAGGACGCATTTTCAACAAAAATGCCAAAGTAAGGCCATTTTGGCTACTAGGATGCCTATTTCCTTCATTTCTTGTCAAGTGAATTCATAAATAGTAATAACATGTCTTTATCACTTATTTATAGTTGGCCAAGGCTTGATATTACAATAAAATAGCATTTAAGGGGTTGTATAACGCATTTTTAACCAAAATGGCTCGAGTAAGGCTATTTTCACTACTAGGATGCCTATTTCCTACATTTCTTGTCAAGTGAACTCATAAATAGTCATAACATGTCTTTATCACTTATTTACAGGTGGCCAAGGATTGAAATTACAAGAAAATAGCAATTAAGGGGTTGTAGAACGCATTTTAAACCAAAATGGCTCGAGTAAGGCCATTTTCACTACAAGGATGCCTTATTTCCTACATTTCTTGTCAAGTAAACTCATAAATAGTCATAAAATGTCTTTATCACTTATTTATAGGTGGTCAAGGCTTGAAATTACAAGAAAATAGCAATTAAGGAGTTATAGAACGCATTTTCAACCAAAATGGCCCGAGTAAGGCCATTTTCACTACAAGGATGCCTATTTCCTACATTTCTTGACAAGTGAGCTCATAAATAGTCATAACATGTTTTTATCACTTATTTATAGGTGTCTAAGGCTTGAAATTACAAGAAAATAGCAATTAAGGGGTTGTAGAACGCATTTTAAACCAAATGGGCCCGAGTAAGGCCATTTTCACTACAAGGATGCCTATTTCCTACATTTCTTGTCAAGTGAACTCATAAATATTCATAAAAAGTCAATATAACTTATTTATTGGTAACTAAGGATTGAAATTAAAAGAACATAGCAATTGTGGGGTTGTAGGACGCATTTTCAACCAAAATGCCAAAGTAAGGCCATTTTGGCTACTAGGATGCCTACTTCCTTCATTTCTTGTCACGTGAACTCATAAATAGTCATAACATGTCTTTATAACTTATTTATAGTTGGCCAAGGATTGAAATTACAAGAAAATAGCAATTAAGGGGTTGTAGAACGCATTTTCAACCAAAATGGCCCGAGTAAGGCCATTTTCACTACAAGGATGCCTTATTTCCTACATTTCTTGTCAAGTGAACTCATAAATAGTCATAACATATTTTTATCACTTATTTATAGGTGGACAAGGCTTGAAATTACAAGAAAATAGCAATTAAGGGGTTGTAGAACGCATTTTCAACCAAAATGGCCAGAATAAGGCCATTTTCATTACAAGGATGCCTATTTCCTACATTTCTTGTCAAGTGAACTCATTAATAGTCATAACATGTCTTTATCACTTATTTACAGGTGGCCAAGGCTTTAAATTACAAGAAAATAGCAATTAAGGAGTTGTAGAACGCATTTTCAACCAAAATGGTCCGAGTAAGGCCATTTTCACTACAAGGATGCCTATTTCCTACATTTCTTGTCAAGTGAACTAATAAATAGTCATAACATGTTTTTATCACTTATTTATAGGTGGACAAGGCTTGAAATTACAAGAAAATAGCAATTAAGGGGTTGTAGAACGCATTTTCAACCGAAATGGCCCGATTAAGGCCATTTTCACTACAAGGATGCCTATTTTCTACATTTCTTGTCAAGTGAACTCATAAATAGACATAAAAAGTCAATATCACTTATTTATTGGTAACTAAGGATTGAAATTAAAAGAACATAGAAATTGTGGGGTTGTAGGACGCATTTTCAACCAAAATGCCAAGGTAAGGCCATTTTGGCTACTAGGATGCCTATTTCCTTCATTTCTTGTCAAGTGAATTCATAAATAGTGATAACATGTCTTTATCACTTCTTTATAGTTGGCCAAGGCTTAATATTACAAGAAAATAGCATTTAAGGGGTTGTAGAACGCATTTTCAACCAAAATGGCTCGAGTAAGGCCATTTTCACTACTAGGATGCCTATTTCCTACATTTCTTGTCAAGTGAACTCATAAATAGTCATAACATGTCTTTATCACTTATTTACAGGTGGCCAAGGATTGAAATTACAAGAAAATAGCAATTAAGGGGTTGTAGAACGCATTTTAAACCAAAATGGCTCGAGCAAGGCCATTTTCACTACAAGGATGCCTTATTTCCTACATTTCTTGTCAAGTAAACTCATAAATAGTCATAAAATGTCTTTATCACTTATTTATAGGTGGTCAAGGCTTGAAATTACAAGAAAATAGCAATTAAGGAGTTATAGAACGCATTTTCAACCAAATTGGCCCGAGTAAGGCCATTTTCACTACAAGGATGCCTATTTCCTACATTTCTTGACAAGTGAGCTCATAAATTGTCATAACATGTTTTTATCACTTATTTATAGGTGTCTAAGGCTTGAAATTACAAGAAAATAGCAATTAATGGGTTGTAGAACGCATTTTAAACCAAATGGGCCCGAGTAAGGCCATTTTCACTACAAGGATGCCTATTTCCTACATTTCTTGTCAAGTGAACTCATAAATAGTCATAACATGTTTTTATCACTTATTTATAGGTGGTCAAGGCTTGAAATTACAAGAAAATAGAAATTAACGGGTTGTAGAACGCATTTTCAACCGAAATGGCCCGATTAAGGCCATTTTCACTACAAGGATGCCTATTTCCTACATTTCTTGTCAAGTGAACTCATAAATAGTCATAAAAAGTCAATATCACTTATTTATTGGTAACTAAGGATTGAAATTAAAAGAACATAGCAATTGTGGGGTTGTAGGACGCATTTTCAACCAAAATGCCAAAGTAAGGCCATTTTGGCTACTAGGATGCCTACTTCCTTCATTTCTTGTCAAGTGAACTTATAAATAGTCATAACATGTCTTTATAACTTATTTATAGTTGGCCAAGGCTTGATATTACAAGAAAATAGCATTTAAGGGGTTGTAGAACGCATTTTCAACCAAAATGGCTCGAGTAAGGCCATTTTCACTACTAGGATGCCTATTTCCTACATTTCTTGTCAAGTGAACTCATAAATAGTCATAACATGTCTTTATCACTTATTTACAGGTGTCCAAGGATTGAAATTACAAGAAAATATCAATTAAGGGGTTGTAGAACGCATTTTCAACCAAAGTGGCCAGAATAAGGCCATTTTCACTACAAGGATGCCTATTTCCTACATTTCTTGTCAAGTGAACTCATTAATAGTCATAACATGTCTTTATCACTTATTTACAGGTGGCCAAGGCTTTAATTTACAAGAAAATAGCAATTAAGGAGTTGTAGAACGCATTTTCAACCAAAATGGCCCGAGTAAGGCCATTTTCACTACAAGGATGCCTATTTCCTACATTTCTTGTCAAGTGAACTCATAAATAGTCATAACATGTCTTTATTACTTATTTATTGGTGGCCAAGGCTTGAAATTACAAGAAAATAGCAATGAAGGGGTTGTAGAACGCATTTTCAACCAAAATGGTCCGAGTAAGGCCATTTTCACTACAAGGATGCCTATTTCCTACATTTCTTGTCAAGTGAACTCATAAATAGTCATAACATGTTTTTATCACTTATTTATAGGTGGACAAGGCTTGAAATTACAAGAAAATAGCAATTAAGGGGTTGTAGAACGCATTTTCAACCGAAATGGCCCGATTAAGGCCATTTTCACTACAAGGATGCCTATTTCCTACATTTCTTGTCAAGTGAACTCATAAATAGACATAAAAAGTCAATATCACTTATTTATTGGTAAATAAGGATTGAAATTAAAAGAACATAGAATTTGTGGGGTTGTAGGACGCATTTTTAACCAAAATGCCAAGGTAAGGCCATTTTGGCTACTAGGATGCCTATTTCCTTCATTTCTTGTCAAGTGAATTCATAAATAGTGATAACATGTCTTTATCACTTATTTATAGTTGGCCAAGGCTTGATATTACAAGAAAATAGCATTTAAGGGGTTGTAGAACGCATTTTCAACCAAAATGGCTCGAGTAAGGCCATTTTCACTACTAGGATGCCTATTTCCTTCATTTCTTGTCAAGTGAACTCATAAATAGTCATAACATGTCTTTATCACTTATTTACAGGTGGCCAAGGATTGAAATTACAAGAAAATAGCAATTAAGGGGTTGTAGAACGCATTTTAAACCAAAATGGCTCGAGCAAAGCCATTTTCACTACAAGGATGCCTTATTTCCTACATTTCTTGTCAAGTAAACTCATAAATAGTCATAAAATGTCTTTATAACTTATTTATAGGTGGTCAAGGCTTGAAATTACAAGAAAATAGCAATTAAGGAGTTATAGAACGCATTTTCAACCAAAATGGCCCGAGTAAGGCCATTTTCACTACAAGGATGCCTATTTCCTACATTTCTTGACAAGTGAGCTCATAAATTGTCATAACATGTTTTTATCACTTATTTATAGGTGTTTAAGGCTTGAAATTACAAGAAAATAGCAATTAAGGGGTTGAAGAACGCATTTTAAACCAAATGGGCCCGAGTAAGGCCATTTTCACTACAAGGATGCCTATTTCCTACATTTCTTGTCAAGTGAACTCATAAATAGTCATAACATGTTTTTATCACTTATTTATAGGTGGTCAAGGCTTGAAATTACAAGAAAATAGAAATTAAGGGGTTGTAGAACGCATTTTCAACCGAAATGGCCCGATTAAGGCCATTTTCACTACAAGGATGCCTATTTCCTACATTTCTTGTCAAGTGAACTCATAAATAGTCATAAAAAGTCAATATTACTTATTTATTGGTAACTAAGGATTGAAATTAAAAGAACATAGCAATTGTGGGGTTGTAGGACGCATTTTCAACCAAAATGTCAAAGTAAGGCCATTTTGGCTACTAGGATGCCTACTTCCTTCATTTCTTGTCAAGTGAACTCATAAATAGTCATAACATGTCTTTATAACTTATTTATAGTTGGCCAAGGCTTGATATTACAAGAAAATAGCATTTAAGGGGTTGTAGAACGCATTTTCAACCAAAATGGCTCGAGTAAGGCCATTTTCACTACTAGGATGCCTATTTCCTACATTTCTTGTCAAGTGAACTCATAAATAGTCATAACATGTCTTTATCACTTATTTACAGGTGTCCAAGGATTGAAATTACAAGAAAATAGCAATTAAGGGGTTGTAGAACGCATTTTCAACCAAAATGGCCAGAATAAGGCCATTTTCACTACAAGGATGCCTATTTCCTACATTTCTTGTCAAGTGAACTCATTAATAGTCATAACATGTCTTTATCACTTATTTACAGGTGGCCAAGGCTTTAATTTACAAGAAAATAGCAATTAAGGAGTTGTAGAACGCATTTTCAACCAAAATGGCCCGAGTAAGGCCATTTTCACTACAAGGATGCCTATTTCCTACATTTCTTGACAAGTGAACTCATAAATAGTCATAACATGTCAATATCACTTAGTTATTGGTGACTAAGGCTTGAAATAACAAGAACATAGCAATTGAGGGGTTGTAGGACGCATTTTCAACCAAAATGGCCTAAGTAAAGCCATTTTGGCTACTAGGATGCCTATTTCCTACATTTCTTGTCAAGTGAACTCATAAATAGTCATAATATGTCTTTATCACTTATTTATAGGTGGCCAAGGCTTGAAATTACAAGAAAATAGCAATTAAGGGGTAGTAGAATGCATTTTAAACCAAAATGGCCCGAGTTAGGCCATTTTCACTACAAGGATGCCTATTTCCTACATTTCTTGTCAAGTGAACTTATAAATAGTCATAACATGTTTTTATCACTTATTTATAGGTGGCTAAGGCTTGAAATTACAAGAAAATAACAATTAAGGGGTTGTAGAACGCATTTTAAACCAAAATGGTCCGAGTAAGGCCATTTTCACTACAAGGATGCCTATTTCCTACATTTCTTGTCAAGTGAACTCATAAATAGTCATAACATGTTTTTATCACTTATTTATAGGTGGACAAGGCTTGAAATTACAATAAAATAGCAATTAAGGGGTTGTAGAACGCATTTTCAACCGAAATGGCCTGATTAAGGCCATTTTCACTACTAGGATGCCTATTTTCTACATTTCTTGTCAAGTGAACTCATAAATAGTCATAAAAAGTCAATATCACTTATTTATTGGTAAATAAGGATTGAAATTAAAATAACATAGCAATTGTGGGGTTGTAGGACGCATTTTCAACCAAAATGGCCCGAGTAAGGCCATTTTGGCAACTAGGATGCCTATTTCCTTCATTTCTTGTCAAGTGAACTTATAAATAGTCATAAAATGTCTTTATCACTTATTTATAGGTGGCCAAGGCTTGAAGTTACAAGAAAATAGCAATTAAGGGGTTGTAGAACGCATTTTCAACCGAAATGGCCCGATTAAGGCCATTTTCACTACAAGGATGCCTATTTCCTACATTTTTTGTCAAGTGAACTCATAAATAGTCTTAAAAAGTCAATATCACTTATTTATTGGTAACTAAGGATTGAAATTAAAAGAACATAGGAATTGTGGTGTTGTAGGACGCATTTTCAACCAAAATGCCAGAGTAAGGCAATTTCAATACAAGGATGCCTATTTCCTACATTTCTTGTCAAGTGAACTCATAAATAGTCATAACATGTCTTTATCATTTATTTATAGTTGGAAAAGTCTTGAAATTACAAGAAAATAGCAATTACGGGGTTGTAGAAAGCATTTTCAACCAAAATGGCCTGAGTAAGGCCATTTTCACTACTAGGATGCCTATTTCCTGCATTTCTTGTCAAGTGAACTCATAAATAGTCATAACATGTCTTTATAAGTTATTTATAGGTGTCCAAGGCTCAAAATTACAAGAAAATAGCAATTAAGGGGTTGTAGAACGCATTTTCAACCAAAATGGCCCGATTAAGGCCATTTTCACTACAAGGATGCCTATTTCCTACATTTCTTGTCAAGTGAACTCATAAATAGTCATAACATGTCTTTATCTCTTATTTACAGTTGGACAAGGCTTGAAATTACATGAAAATAGCAATTAAGGGGTTGTAGAACGCATTTTCAACCGAAATGGCCCGATTAAGGCCATTTTCACTACAAGGATACCTATTTTCTACATTTCTTGTCAAGTGAACTCATAAATAGTCATAAAAAGTCAATATCACTTATTTATTGGTAACTAAGGACTGAAATTAAAAGAACATAGCAATTGTGGGGTTGTAGGATGCATTTTCAACCAAAATGGCCCGAGTAAGGCCATTTTGGCAACTAGGATGCCTTTTTTCTTTCATTTCTTGTCAAGTGAACTCATAAGTAGTCATAAAATGTCTTTATCACTTATTTATAGGTGGCCAAGGCTTGAAATTACAAGAAAATAGCAATTAAGGGGTTGTAGAACGCATTTTGAACCGAAATGGCCGATTAAGGCCATTTTCACTACAAGGATGCCTATTTCCTACATTTCTTGTCAAGTGAGCTCATAAATAGTCTTAAAAAGTCAATATCACTTATTTATTGGTAACTAAGGATTGAAATTAAAAGAACATAGCAATTGTGGGGTTGTAGGACGCATTTTCAACCAAAATGCCAGAGTAAGGCCATTTTGGCTACAAGGATGCCTATTTCCTTCATTTCTTGTCAAGTGAACTCATAAATAGGCATAACATGTCTTTATCACTTATTTATAGTTGGCCAAGGCTTGATATTACAAGAAAATAGGAATTAAGGGGTTGTAGAACGCATTTTCAACCAAAATGGCTCGAGTAAGGCCATTTTCACTACTAGGATGCCTATTTCCAACATTTCTTGTCAAGTGAACTCATAAATAGTCATAAAATGTCTTTATCACTTATTTACAGGTGGCTAAGGCTTGAAATTACAAGAAAATAGCAATTAAGGGGTTGTAGAATGCATTTTAAACCAAAATGGCCCGAGTAAGGCCATTTTCACTACAAGGATGCCTATTTCCTACATTTCTTGTCAAGTGAACTCATAAATAGTAATAAAATGTCTTTATCACTTATTTATAGGTGGCCAAGGTTTGAAATTACAAGATAATAGCAATTAAGGGGTTGTAGAACGCATTTTCAACCAAAATGCCCCGAGTAAGGCCATTTTCACTACAAGGATGTCTATTTCCTACATTTCTTGTCATGTGAACTCATAAATAGTCATAACATGTCTTTATCACTTTTTTATAGTTGGCCAAGGCTTGAAATTACAAGAAAATAGCAATTACGGGGTTGTAGAATGCATTTTCAACCAAAATGGCCCGAGTAATGCCATTTTCACTACAAGGATGCCTATTTCCTACATTTATTGTCAAGTGAACTCATAAATAGTGATAACATGGCTTTATAAGTTATTTATAGGTGTCCAAGGCTTGAAATTACAAGAAAATAGCAATTAAGGGGTTGTAGAACGCATTTTCAACCAAAATGGCCCGAGTAAGGCCATTTTCACTACAAGGATGCCTATTTCCAACATTTCTTGTCAACCGAACTCATAAATAGTCATAACATGTCAATATTACTTAGTTATTGGAGACTAAGGCTTGAATTTACTAGAACATAGAAATTGAGGGGTTGTAGGACGCATTTTCAACCAAAATGGCCCGAGTAAGGCCATTTTCACTACAAGGATGCCTATTTCTTACATTTCTTGACAAGTGAGCTCATAAATAGTCATAACATGTCAATATAACTTAGTTATTGGTGACTAAGGCTTGAAATAACAAGAACATAGAAATTGAGAGCTTGTAGGACGCATTTTCAACCAAAATGGCCTGAGTAAGGCCATTTTGGCTACTAGGATGCCTATTTCCTACATTTCTTGTCAAGTGAACTCATAAATAGTCATAACATGTCAATATCACTTAGTTATAGGTGGTCAAGGGTTGAAATTACAAGAAAAGAGCCATTAAGGCGTTTTGGAACACAATTTTAACCAAACTTGCATACCTCTTCAGGCTGTTGTGTGTCTTTACAATGATTCACTATGTCAAACATGGATCTCATCACGTATAGGCCACAATCGAATCCGTTATCTTGTTGTTCGCACTAGCATGAGGAACAAAGTACATGAATCAAACATCCATAGCAAATTCGCAACATCTTACGCATTGTATATTACGAAAATGTTAAGCTTTATCATGTGGCATTACCATCGTTGATTTCCATGTAGGACCTCGAGGAGCTCGAGAATTAATCTTCTTCATAACACTACATGGAAAAGTAAGTTCAAATTAGATAAGTATAATTAATATATATGAGTTAGGTTATGATAATCAATAACAAGAATTGAAGCTACGTATATTTACTTTTGCACTATGGACTTCACGAGGCGCTTTCTTGGTTGAGATAACCGAGCAGAATCAAAGAAGAAAATTATGTTACTTGAAACACAAATCACCAGCAGGGTCCAATGATAACTACATACATACATTCACACGAGACAAACAAATCAATAATTAGGCAAGTACATCATATAAACTGGGAAAACAAATGTATTCGACAAGCATAATCTGACGTACTCCTCATAATAAGGGGCAAATATAAACATGTCTCCAGCACGCACTGATTCCTTGATACCCCGTTCAACATAGTACATCACGTCAGAGTGGTTGCCTAAGATTCTTGCAGTGGAGACCTGCTCAGGGCATAACCACCCAATTTGACATGGAGAACCAAGCTCCCATAAGTGCTCGTGGATTGCTCTGCATGCATGATAATAGAATGTTAATCGAAAACCAACCGACAATCACCACTAAACTGAATAACATAAATTGAGTGCTAGTTGATTTACCTGATGCATATTTGAATGAGGGAAATGTGAAGCATTGCACCACTTAGAAATTCCTTCACATCTTCTTTGAATAGCCATGCCATTGCATCATCATCGTAGTGGAACATTTCCTTAGGTAGTGGAACTTGAATGGGGCTATCACTAGGCAACACGCAAACACGGTTGTGCAGATAAGTTAACTCCTTAGAGAGCGATTGAAGCACCGTGTCTTCAACTAGTGGAGTAGCTTGCATAGCTGAACCTCGTGAAGAGCTCTTGTTCGACGCTTTTCCACTCACCGAGCCATGTTCACTCCTCTTCTTTGGCATATGTTGATCAATGCTTTTTGGCCCCTCCACCCTCTTCTTTGGAGTTTGGCTTTTCCTTGATGGTTAAGGCAAATCACACAAATGGTTAGAAAAGAATTTCATCCAACTCTTGGGATGAAAATCGGGTATGGAGTAAAGCGTGAACTTTAAATCTATATTACCTGGTTCACCAACCGTATCCAAGCACATGGCCATTGCACAAAACTACCTTTTGCCGCCCAAAGTGTAGTAAACTCATCCTCCTCTACGGGCACAGGTATTAGGATGTCCTCGAACCCGGCAACCACAGAATGGATCCCTACCGAATAATGCTCAGGTCGAAGCAGTCACAAATGGACCGTACCTTGTTCGGCCGGTTGTGCACTACCATATGCAACGACAATCAAAGCTCCACTAAGCGATTCGCCCGGTTGAAGAATTTCACAACGGGTCTCTTCCTGCACCAATTTGGAATATCACTTGTAAGAAACAAGTTAAAAAAAAAAGGAAGAGCAAAACAGGCATGAAAAACAGAACAACAACAATAGCAGAACAGCTGCACAACTGCTGCTGCTGCATGCACAGCTGTTGCCTGCTGCCTGCACACCTGCCTGCCTGCCTGCACAACCTGCTGCCTGCATGCACAGCTGCCTGCCTGCCTACACAGCTGCCTGCGTGCCTGCCTGCATAGCTGCCTGCGTGCCTGCCTGCACAGCCTGCCTGCCCGCCCAGCTGCCTGCCTGCCTGCACAGCTGCCTGCCTGCTGCGTGGTATGAGCTGTCTGTGCTGTGAGCTGTGCTGTGAGCTCACAGGCAGCACATCACAAGAGTAGTGAGCTCATAGTACAGACACAGCTCACAGCAGGCAGCAGCCAGGCACAGCTCACAGCACAGACACGACTCACAGCACAGACACAACTCACAACTCACAGGACAGACACAACTCACAGACACAAAAACAGCAGCAACACAGCACAAAATAGGCATAACTCACAGCATCACAGCTCACAGCTCCACAGAAACAGTGGATACAGCTCACACCACAGATACAGCAGCAACACATCACGCTCACAACACAACTCATAACATCACAGCAGGCAGCACAGCACGGAAAAGGCATGACAGAAACAGGCAGGCAGCAAGCACAGAAAAAGCATGACAGCACAGAAACACGACAACAATAGCACAGAAACAGCACAAAAATCGGTTTTTACAGGGCCGAAGAAACACGAAACAAACGAAGAAACGAAGAACATTTACAGCACATAAAACCGCAAACTTCATCCAATATAAAGAAACAACACAAATTCACAGCAGAATCAAATAACCAATATTACCATCCAAAGAAATAACTAAACAACTCACCTGTAGAACTGGAAAGTCATGAGGTGTTGGATTTTCAAGCTCCCTCAAGTACGCATGTACAGGATTACTAACCTGCAACAGTGTATTGATAGTGCGAGGCTAATTAGACCCCACGTAACTCAAAAAAGTCAAAACTTATACATTATAAACCACTTGATCATGTACCTCCTCGTCTACATGTATCTCATCTTCTCCTTGTTTTCGTGGGTGACTAGAAGAGTCGACCGGTGTAGCCGAGGAGAAAGGCAAGCTCGGCAAGTTCATTTGCTTTGCCCATGCATTGAACTCTTCTCGCATCTCGTTGCGCACTTGTTCCTTAATTGATGCCATCGTGGCATCCAAGTTGACCGGTGAGTTCACACTTGCCCGGGATCTTCTTGATTTGGTATATTCCGGACCCATCACCTTCTCCCATCCTAGCAAGCTCCCCTCCGCACCCAATACACGTCTTGGATGGTAGGGCTTTCCCAAAGCCAAGGTGAAAGGGTCCTTCTCCACTGTTGGGACGAGCTTGCCTTCAACAAGCTCTTCAGTGTACTCAAGCTGTAGCAAAAACAAAAAGGCAACATCAAGTTAGTGTTTATGTAAAGTGATATATATGCAAAAGATTCATGCAGTTCACAAGTCATAGTTGCTTACAAGTTTATCTTCCATTTCTTTCGTTTCCGGAGCCTTGATGGACTATTTTCCGGTTTTCTTGTCACGAGAATGCAAAGAACAAAAGAAATCTCCGGCATGACTCACCAAAGTACTGGTCGTGGAGTCAGAGGGCACTATGGAGGATCCTAGAAGCGCAGTGGGGTATACTCCTTCATTCACCCACGTCTCCCTCCATTCGTCAAATGTCATACACCCCATACGATGGTGGTATTGCTTCTTCAATGCATTCTTGGAATTCTGCTCCCTTATTTCCTACATAATTAGACATATTAGTTTCAAAACTACCAAAATATCAAATATATTATACATTTGTCATCAGAGTTACTTGAACTTACAATTGCTTCTTTTTTGCTTTTTTGAAGAACGAAAGCATCCCAATCTTCCTTTGATACGCTAGGCCATATTTGCCATGGGAGTTTCTCTTCATCGATGACTTCATCATCATTGCCACCTCCTTTCTTGTTCTTTGGTTTTCTCAAAAGTTTCTTTGTGATAAACCGACGAACTAAGGTGGTCTTGAAGCCTCTGAATCTTGCCGCAAGTAAGGATTCAAACACCCTTCGCTTGGCGTACTCATTTGGAATGTTAAACAGACTCTGCAAGCACAAATAACAGTCATTATTAGTTTGCCCATTTAATAACTATAAATTGAAGGAATTTGTAAATGTGCAAAAAAAAAACACTTGCCCTAGTATCATTCCAAAACGTGTCAATCAAGCCTGTAGGTACTTCGCTCAAACGAAGAGTAATGGGAATTTTGCGCGCACAAATCCCAACTTGAACAGCATACTGACGACGCCATTTGCATGTAGGTTGGCCTACCCTGTCATACTCCAGGACCATTGGACCGACAGGTTTCTTAAAGCTTGTCGTCGGACACCTCAGCTTTTTGTTCGCCGGTGCCTTTACCCCCCCTCCACTAGGATTCTCATCAAACGACTCAGACATTGCATTTTTGATAGGAGGCGCTTGTTCAGCTGCAATTTCAAACTCATCAAGCATACGATCCAAAACATCTTGAGCCTGATCTTCTGCCTCACCCAAGTCAGGCTCCTTGTTCACATCATACAACTCGTCCCCATCCCCAGATGAATAATCATCATCATCCTCTACATCCTCCACTCCAATACGGTAGTGATCATCCGCCATGAGATGTAAAACCTGTCATTACAAACATAACACGTTATTAGTTGTAATATAAATAAATTTGTAAGGTAAACTTATAATCAAATATAAATTGCTGAATTATAATACAAATTAACATAGAAAATGCGGAACTAATTACTTCATTCATTTAAAAGAAAATACGAAAAATGGGCAAGTAAGTTAACAATTTCATTCATTTTCACCTAAAAATGTGATTTAATAATACTTTCGACGCCTACAATTTCAGACTAACAAAAAATAGTACCTCAATCTAATATTCCTTCGTCGTGGTCTGATCGCATGTAATTGGCTTGGTCGTCTATCTCATTTGGTACAACAGGTCTAGGAACAGTGAAAGGTGCCGAGTCATCAAACGCATCATATTCTTCCTCATCCTCGACATCTCCAACACCAAGGATTCTTCTTTTGCCGGCTAGCACAATAGACCAGTTTGAGTCGGCTGGGTCACTTACGTAAAACACTTGCTTGGCTTGAGATGCAAGGATGAATGGTTCAGCACTATCATTCAGGTGGCCAAGATCTACAAGAGTAAAGTCATCATGTTTGACGTTACGCCTGATATTATCAACCCACTTACACCGGAAAAGAGCAATAGTGAAGTCACAATAATCAAGCTCCCATATTTCTTGAATTTGACCGTAGTATGACAACTCTGCATCAACAGGTAATTATCCTTAGCACTTGCAAACTCCCTTGACGATTCCACAAGCGTTACACCACTGTTTTGGGTTGAGGATGATTTCAAATCCTGACACTCAGTCCAAAATGTGTACCCATTTATGTCATATCCCTCAAATGAGCGAACGTCATCCCTAGGACCATAAGCAAGCCACCTTACTGTATCTGTGACACTCTCATACTTTCCACCTATCACTCGATCACGAAACCAACTCACAAACTTCTTATTATGCAACTGCATCAGTGCCCGTTCACCTTTCGATGGAAATTCATCACGCAAACTAGCCATGTGCTCGTCTAAATATGGGTGAACATCTGCAACATGGTGCAACATATAAAGGTGCGCTTGTAAGAACTTATCTCGATCAGGTGACATTCGTTTCGACCCGATTGTGCCATGACCATCAAGTCTCCCTTCGTGTCGAGAAGTAGGAATACCAATAGGTTTAGCAACGGCTATATAGTCGGCCACAAAATTACCGACCTCCTCAGCCACGGTCCCTTGAATAATACTTCCTTCCGGGGGAGCCTGATTCCTCACTTTATCTTGCAATGTACCCATATGTCTTTTAAAAGGATAGCACCACCGCATGAACACTGGACCGCACAACTTAATCTCACGCACCAAATGAAGAATCAAATGCACCATTATGTCGAAAAACGAGGGTGTGAAGTACATCTCAAATTTGCATAAAGTCACAACCACATCCGCCTGTAAAGCATCAAGTGTACAAGGATCAAGCACTTTGCTGCATGTTGTATTGAAAAATGAACAGAGGCTTGTAATAGCTTCCCTCACATGCTTTGGTAAAATACCACGTATTGCAATTGGTAGGAAAACTTGCATCAGAACATGACAATTATGAGATTTCATACTTGTCAGCTTCAATTCTCCATTTAAGGATACAAATCTCTTCATGTTAGACGCGTACCCTGATGGAACCTTAATGCCATACAGACATGCACAAAACATTCGTTTTTCTACCCTTGACAATGTGTAGCAAGCCAGAGGTAAATAGGCCTTGCCCTCCTTGGCTTTTCCCTCATTTTTCTTCTTCGACGCATCAGTGGCCTTTCCCTTTCCCTTGCTCTTCCCCTTTCCTGTTTTCGAACTCAATTCATTTTCCTTTTCCTTTTTCTGTTCCTTTCCCTTAATAACCCTTTGCTGAACCCACAATTCTGGACGCACCCCTATCTTTTTCAAATCATCCCGTGCACCCTTTCCGTCCTTTGTCTTGGTTTGAATATTCATCAGCGTTCCCACAAGAGCATCACACACATTCTTCTCTATATGCATTACATCAAGACAGTTCCTAACGTCATGTTCTTTCCAGTACGGAGCAACCAAAAAATTGATTCTTTTTTAAAGAGAGTAGTTGACTCCACCGCTTTTTCTGATTTCCCAAAGACTGTTCGTACACCCTTAACTCGAGCGTAAACCTCCTCACCAGTCAACGGCCTAGGGGCACTCCCCTCTTCCGCTGTCCTATCAAAAGCCTTTTTCTGCCTACGGTACGGGTGATCGCGCCTGAGCAACCTTCTGGTTCGCAAATACACCTCCTTGTGAGAATGATCAAGGCGTCTGCTTGGCGTATCATCAATACAAATGGGGCATGCTTTTTTCCCTTTGTTCTTATGCCCAGACAAGTTGCCATACGCAGGAAAATCATTAACGGTCCACATAAGAGCTGCACGCAATGTGAACATCTCATTCTTATGAGCATCAAACACGGAAACCCCTTCGTCCCACATCTTTCTCAAATCATCAACAAGTGGCGCAAGATAAACATTTATGTCGTTTCCTGGTTGCCTTGGCCTCGATATCAAAAGTGAAAGCATTACGTATTTCCGTTTCATGCACAACCAAGGAGGCAAATTGTAGATCACTAAAAGTACCGGCCATGTGCTATGCTGGGTACTAAGAGTGACAAATGGATTCATCCCGTCCGTGCACAAACCAAGCCTTAAATTTCTGACTTCATCACCAAATTCCCCAAACTTCATATCAATGTTCTTCCATTGCGGGGAGTCGGCTGGGTGCTTCAGCATTCTGTTTTTCTTTCTTCCCTCTGCATGCCACCTCAAGTTTTTAGCGTCTTGTGGTAAAGAGAACAGACGCTTAAACCTTGGAATAATAGGAAGATACCACAACACCTTAGCAGGCGGTCCCTTCGTACCAGCATTGCAACTCATGCGCTTGTAGCGCGACATCTTACATCGTGGACACTCCTCCAATTTTTCGTATTCATTTCGATAAAGAATACAATCATTAGGACATGCATGTATCTTCTTATACTCCAAACCAAATGGACACATGAGCTTCTTTGCGTAATAGTAAGACTTAGGAATTTCATTCCCGTCGGGCAACATCTCACTTAACGCGCTCAACAAAGAAGTAAAACTATTGTCCGTCCACCCATGCTTCGACTTAATGTTAAAAAGTGTTAGCACGACTGAAAGTTTAGAGTATTTTTTGCACCCAGGATACAAAAGCTTTTTAGAAGCCTCCGATAATGACTCAAACACGTCACCTTCAAAACCACGCATCATCTCATCCAACCCTTCATCCTCGACCTCATCCACATGATCATCCTCAAATCCATCCTCAGCACCAGTATCAACAATATGTTCATCATTCTTGTATTCCTCGTCCACACGAATGTCATTGCTTCTATCATCATGCACATCATTCCTAATAACATCCCCACTGTACTCTCCTTCTTCACCGTGCCAAATCCACACATTATATTTAAGCCTAAACCCACGACAAACTACAAGATCTCTAATGATATCAACACTATTCACCACCTTCACATTATTACAATCAACACAAGGACAATAGAGGCAATCGAAACCCATTCTGCGCTGATATCCATTAAGTAAATTGTCTCTAAACATGGCAACATATCACGAATCATGTATAATTGCTACCATCTATTATATATGTAAATCAAAATCAAACATACAACATGCATATAACATTCATATAGATACAAAAATGCATATATGCTTCCAAAGGGCCCTTATCACTCCAACCTAACCCATCCTTGAACGTTTACTCTCACTAGTGAATGTATGTCGACTTTCCAATTTTAAGGAAAATCCGGCAGATTGCCTCCTAGTTCTCCAAGTACACGACGTAGGTAATTACTTACCCACATATGTACCCAGAGAACATGGTGATCGAGGAAATGGTAAGCCAAGATGTTCCTTAAAATCGAAAAAAAGGACATACATTCACCGCCTAAGTGAGAGTAAACGTTCAAGAACAGTCCCAACCGGGGACTATTCAAGACTTTCTCCTAATGAGAAAGCCTTGAACGGGTATCTAGGCATATGATGATACAACCATTTCATATATTTATTGTTGTATTTATTTTGTCATGAAAAAACTTTTATTCAAACAATAAAGAGAAGGATATATACATAGCTTATTAGAGAAGTTTATAATTCATACCAATACAATGGATGTAATCTTTCTAACTTCCCACGCACTTGAGCTAAATATGTAGTCTTCAAGCTAAACTTGAACTTCAAATCACATATGAATCTATAAAAAACGCAAAAAGAAAAAACAAAAGAATAAACAAAAGTTAGTAAGTATGAGAAATGGGTAATAAGAAAAGATTGGGGCATATGATTAAGGAATGAGAGAGAAAATGGGGCATTAAACCAAACATATCTTCTTCACATATATATTGAAATGTCAAATTTTTACAGGAGATTGGTTTCTGATCCTGATTAATGAGTTATGTTTACAAATTACGATAGCTTACTAATGTTGACAGGTTTGCCTCAAAGAGTTTCTACCTTATAGACTAAACTCAGCAAAAAAAAAAAAAAAAAGAAAAAAAAAACTATTAACATCATACTCCATATTAATGTTTGGTTTTATAATCTTATCAATATTCCAATGCAAATACAATATAATTTATGAATCAAACTTGGAATCATATGTTCTACTCTGTGACAGGTCTGCTACAGCAGCAACTCACAGCAGCAACTACAATAACTCACAGCAACATCCCCTCAAAACCAGACCATCTCCACCCTTTGCAACAACTCACAACAGCCACTACAACAACTCACAGCAACATCCCCTCAAAACCAGACCATCTCCACCCTTTGCAGCAACTTACAATAGCCACTACAACAACTCACATCAGCATCCACACATACAACAACACCAGCAGCAGCCCTGGAAGCCCCCAACAACCAGCAAGCAGCAGCCCCAAAACCCCCCAACCAGCATGCATATATATAAAATAAATGTCACACGTATAATGGTAAAACCCCCCCTGTATTTTGTTCAGATTTCTCATTGCTCTTCCTGTACTCACTCCCCTCATCCTCTTCCACATCTACATTGTTAAATCTACTATTATTCTTCACAGTAGACACCCTTCTCTGCATTGAACCTCTCTCTTCTCTCAACTCTCCTCTCCCTTACATACCACATACACAACAATAAGTAACATGGCTCAAAAATCGAATTGAAATAAGAACTTACATTTACAAGCCACGCCAAGTATATACAAGCCAAGTATATATACAAGCCAAGTAACATGGCTCAAAAATCGAATTGAAATAAGAACTTACACTAACGCCCATCATCTTACCAGAACAATGCAAACCAAAACATAAACAGCCAAAAATAAACAGCAGCCCAACACCTATACAACCCAAGCACAACAAACCAATACACAAACAGCCAAGGGCAAATCCAGAAAGATGCATGCAAAGTACCTGAAACTTGCGCCTTAACCAACTGTGAGAGCAAGAACGTAGTTGTGGAGGGTGAAAGGAATGGTGTCCTTCCAACATGTCTATTCTTCCGATAGAGGGTTAAGAATTATTACAGAGCTAATTCTTCAGTAAGGTCAAGTGATCGGAATGCCTAGGTGGAGGCCGCTTCCGATCAGTAATATCGAGGTACAATTGATATTACAGCTTAATGTTAACTGAACCCTTCGGGTCGAACCCAATCGAATCTTCGATCCGAGACGACGAATTAATCCAAAAGAATTTTATGAATCGACAGAGTTTTACGTATACAGACGTCGGAAATCGAGCCTAGGGCGTTGAGACCGAACGTCGCAAAATCACAATCGACAAGTATGAGCGTAGCCATAGCTAGGCTAGGCTAGCTCAACGCAAGCCTAGGCGGGCCATGTGTGTGCTAGGCGCACCATGGTGTGCTAGGCACCATCGCAGCCTAGGCGCGCCCTACCAGCCCGTCGCAAGCTAGCAACATGCTAGCATGGGTGCCTGGGTGCGCATGGCAGCCATCGCAAGCCACACAAACACCAGGCAGCCCATCGCAGCTAGCAGCTTGCTAGCGTGGGTGCCTGGGTGCATGTGGCACCTATCGCCAGCAATGGGCGCACTAGGCGCATCATCGCAGGCCCTGGTGCTGCGTGCGTGCGTGCCTGGCATGGCAGCACCATCGCAGGCACCAAGCGCACCCTGGCAAGCACTGGGTGCTGCGTGCGTGCGTGCCTGGCATGGCAACACCATCGCAAGCACCAAGTGCTAGCATGGTTGGCTGCCTGGCAATGGCGCACCATGTGCGTGGATGCTTGTGTGCTAGCCTTTGCAAGGAATCACCAAGCATCGCACCACATGCGAGTGCCTGGGCGCCAGCATGATGCTAGGCCTCACACAAGCAGCCTCGCACTACAGGCGCATTGATGCGTGTAGGTTGGGAGGCGTGTGTGTGTGCACATGGTGCGAGGGACAGTGTGGCCAGCATGCGTGGCTCGCTAGCAGCACGCATGCTGGCTGTGTTAGCAATAAGGCGCGAAAAGTGTGCGTGTGTGCATAGGGCTGCTGGGGGCCAGCGCCAGCACTAGGTGCTAGCAGCGCCCAGCGCCAGCACGTAGCACCAGCACAGCCCAGCAGCAGCATGCACTGGCTGGCTGGCTGGGTGCTGGGCAGCAAGGCCACGCTAGCTGGCAGCCCCAGCTGGCACACTAGCTGGCAGCCAGCTAGCACACCTTGACCCGATTTTGGGCATGGTGTGTGGGGACCAATATATGGCCTTGGGGATCAAGGAAATGGTCCCCCCAAACCTTGGTCCTCACTTGGCTTTCTCTATAATTGAGCGAAGTGTCGATTTGTGATTGAGTTGATCAATTATTTAATTTTGGAATTAAATAATTGTCATTTTTCCAACCCTCCCACATTGATGGGAGATTGGAAATCAAGGGATCATTTCCCTATAAATACCAAGCTTGGTTTTGGGATTTGATTTAACCTTTAGTGGAATTAAAAAGGCAACACTAGAAAAGAGTAAACCTTTGATTCGTAAAACTCATAGTTATTTTGTCCGGGTTTTGACTAACCTTCAAGACTTAGGACGCTCGGGTCGGGTCGAGGGTACGATCCGTCGGAGATCTCGTCTTTTCGGGATTTTGAAGTAAGAGCTCTTTGGCAGCGAAGCACGCGTCAAAGGTATAATTCTTGCCCTTAATCTTGTTTGATTAAGTTTATTATGCTTGTTTAATTGCTTTAATTAAGGGGTGGTTCTTGGTGGGTTTCCTTCCGCGTAGTGTCGGGTCACTAAGAAACCCTACAGAAGGGGGGCAATGCGCGTCTATTGACAAACCCTAGATTACATGAAACTTGTAATTACTAAATTGTAAAGCAAATCCACCAAAAACTCAAGAGTACGAAGGAATTGAACAATGGAGTAAGTAAAACCTAAAAAAAACTTACCTTAATTAGCTTGAAGCTGTTTCAATGGAGGGATACATATGGAGTACTACTTCAATGGAGGATGAGAAAGCTCGCAGCCCTTCAATGGAACCTTCAATGGAAGCTTCAATGAAGGGAGGGTTTGGGAAGATGGAATGCGCGCGTTTGGAGATGAAAGCAGAAACAATTGAAAGAATTGAATTGAATGAAAATGAAGAAGAAAATAATAACGTTGCAAATCGGATTTTTTTTTTTTAATTTGGCACCGGTTTGAACCGGTGCTAAATTCTAAGGTTGCCACCGGTTTAAGTGGAACCGGTGCCAACTCCTATGATTTCCAAATTTTTTTTTTTTTGGGAGTTGGCACCGGTTTTTTTTTTGGGAGTTGGCACCGGTTTAGCTGTGAACCGGTGCCAACTAGGACAAGAAGGACAATGTTCGAAAGGACTAGATTTTTGTAGTTTCATTTCCTTTAGAATTCTTAGTTTCATTTCCGCATTTTAATCATTTTCTTTTGTCAGTAAAGTAATAAGTGGCATGGCCACAGAGAGTCAACAAACCTATTGAGTTGCGTAGGTTATTCGAACTCATTTCATTTCATTTTTCCAATAATTTTCTTACTCAGCAATAAAATTTTTATTCATTTCCTTGCCAAATAATTCATTTTACTGCCAAATAATTCGTTTCATTTCCAAATCATTTAATTCATATCACTACTCCAATAAGCCATTTCTTACTCAAATATTCCAATAATTCATTTCTAAACTTTGGGAAATCATGGGAATTATTTTTATTTATTGATGTGATGCTTTATTAAATGTATGGTTGGTTAGCAACAGAAATTTGGTTGATCAAGCTGCAATTTTGGGAATTGTAATTTTGCAATCTCAATTTGTTAGCTTTAAAATAAATGTGTGTGAGTAAAAGATATAAGTTAGTTAGATGGGTGTCTAACTTGAGAGCTAACCATGACCATAATTAATAAAGATCCCTTGTTTTAATTCAGGCGAAGGAAGATGGCAGGAGGAGGTGGGAGCAATAATGAAGGGAATGAGCTGAGTGAGGTTGTAAGATAGTTAGCAGTGGTCGCCCAACAGTTAGCAAGAAACTTGACCAACAATGGGGTTGCTCAGGGAAAGCTATTTAAGAAGGTGGCGCAAAGCAAGCCACTAAGCTATCAAGGCAAACCTCATCCAACAGTGCTGGAAAATTGGTTAAGGGAGTTCGAGAAAATGTTTTGGGCAGTAGGGTGCCCAGAGAATTCGAAAGTAAGCTGTGCTACCTATTACCTCAGGGGTGAAGCTAACCTTTGGTGCCAACAAAATGAGGCTACCATTAAAGCACTACCTAGGTTCAACTGGACTATGTTTTAGGAGAAGGTTAGGGACAAGTTTTACCCCAGTTTCCTATAGAAACAAAAAGCTAAGGAATTTTCCAACCTAGCAATAGGAGATATGTCAGTCACTGAGTATTATACTAAGTTTATTGAGCTGTTAAGGTTTGCCAAAGAGTTTGTTGCTACAGAAAAGGCAAAGGCTAGGAAATTTGAGAGTGGATTGACCACAGATCTGCAGCTAAAGTTGTGTGGACAAGTTTTCGAAACATTGGATGAAGTTTATGGGAGGTCTGCACACCTTTATGCGTTGGAGTTGAAGAAAAAGAAAGAGTTAGCTGAGGTGGAAGGGAAGGAAAATAGAAAAAAGATGGGGCAAAACTCTAGAAACCCGCCAAGGTGGGAGAAACTTTAATGGAGGAGCTAAGAACTCTAACAGGGAAATAACAACGGACCAAGGCATTATTACTGCAAAAGGTGTAGAAATGACCACCGTGGTAGAGACTGCGATGGTAACTTGGTTACTTGTCGCGCTTGCAACTAGTTGGGACACAGGGAGTACGAGTGCTTCTCCAAAGATTCAAATCGAAGCAAGTAGAGCAATAATCAAGGAGGGGTTCAAAGGAACTTCAGGGGAATAAAAACTATTCAGGAAACAAAGGGGCACAACAGAATAGGGTGAAAGGCAACAATAATGAGAATAATCAGGTGAAGAGTGGAGCTCCAGGAAAACTAAATGTGATTAGTAGGCACGAAGCTGATACTATGAAGGATGTCATTACTAGTACCTTTTCTATTAACTCAATTCCTGTTAAAGTTTTGTTTGATTCTGGTGCAACTTTTTCTTTCATTTCAAAAGCCAGTTTCAAAATTATCACACTGTCTGAAAACCGTAGATTACATAGATGTAGCAATAGTTATTCCTACGGGAGGGGTTATACAGTCTATTAAAAACTTTTAAGGATGTGCCACTTGAAATCAAGGGTATTTTTGTCTGACCTCATCGAGTTTGGGTTAAGTGACTTCGACGTTATTTGGGGAATGGATTGGTTGAGTAAGTATAGTGCGGAGATTCGTTGTCGATCGCAGAAGGTGCAGTTAAGTACAGCTGAGGGTGAGTTGGTAACGCATTCGAAGCATGGTTAAACAAAGTGCCCTAGGATCATATCTATGATGAAGTTAGCAAAGTATATTAAGAAGGGACATCCAGTATATTTTTGTAGTGTGAGAAACTTGGAACACAAAGAGACAGCTAAGCCTGAGAACATAGAAGTGGTAAATGAGTTTCTAGATGTGTACCCAAAAAATATTCCAGGAATTCCACCTAAGAGGGTAATTGATTTCATAATAGAGTAGGTCCTGGGGACAACACCAATTTGCAAGGAACCATATCGAATGGCACCTACAGAGATGAGTGAGTTAAAGGAGGACCTGCATGACTTACTAGATTAGACCAAGTGCATCGCCTTGGGGAGCTCCAGTGTTATTTGTTAAGAAAAAGGATAGGAGTATGAGGTTATGTATTGACTATAGAGAGTTGAATAAGGTCACCATAAGGAACAAGTACCCATTACCAAGGATTGATGACCTATTTGACCAATTGAGGGACACATCTGTGTTTTCCAAGATTAATTTAAGGTCTGGATACCATTAGTTGAGGATCGCAGACGAAGATATCTTCAAGACTGCATTTAGAACAAGGTGCGGGCATTTTGAGTTCACAGTAATGCCATTTGGGTTGACGAATGATCCAGCAATCTTCATGGACTTGATGAATAGGGTGTTCCATACATTTATGGAGAAGTTTGTCGTGGTGTTCATAGATGATATACTGGTGTATTCAAAGAATAAGGAGGAACATGTAGAACATTTGACGGCAATTCTACAAACCTTAAGGGAAAACAAGCTTTATGCGAAGTTTTCCAAGTGTGAGTTTTGGTTGGAGAATTTGTGTCCAAGGATGGGGTAGAAGTAGATCCAGTAGAGATTGAGGCAGTGAAAGGATGGCCTACACCAAAGACAGTGTCTGACATTACGAGTTTCTTAGGTTTAGCAGGGTATTATAGGCGTTTTGTGAAGGACTTTTCTAAGATTGCTAAGCTTATGACCTCTCTAATGAAGAAGGACAAGAAATTCGAGTGGGATGAGAAGTGTGAAAAAGTGTTTCAACTCTTGAAGCAAAAGTTGATTACAACACTAGTACTTACATTGCCAGATGATAGTGGAATCTATGATGTATATAGTGATGCATCCAAGAATGGTCTAGGATGTGTGCTATTCAAAATGGGAAGGTGATTTCATATGCATCAAGACAGTTGAAACCTCATGAAGTAAACTACCCTACTCATGACTTAGAATTAGCCGCAATCATTTTTGCACTAAAGATTTGGAGGCATTACTTGTATGGGGTAAAATGTAGGATTTACACAGACCATTAAAGTTTGAAGTACATTTTCACCCAAAAAGATCTAAACTCACACCAAAGGAGATGGTTAGGATTTGCAACGGACTACGACTTGGACATACAATACCATAAAGGGAAGGAAAAATAGGTAATTAAAAAGGGAAGGAATTTCTAGGGTGTTACAGCGGCAAAGATCAAACCGCCCAAACCCCGCGATTATAGTAGCGCTATAGATGCAAAAGAGGTTGATAACTTCCTCTTCGACATGGAGCAGTACTTCCGGATATGTCAATTGAGTGACGACCAGAAGGTGGAGAAAGCAGTCATGTATTTATTCAAAGATGCTAAGCTTTATGGCGCACCAAGCATGCAGACATCAAAGCAGGAAGAGTAAACATGGATACATGGGCGGAGTTAAATAAGGAAATTAAAGAAAAATTATATCCCGACAACACAGATTTTGTTGCTCGGATGAAGTTACAAGAGTGCCGCCAAAATGGCTCTCTTTGTGACTTTGTGAAGAAATACTCTCCGATTATGTTTGACATCACAAACATGAACGAGAAAGAACGTGTTTAAACTTTATCAATGGGGTTAAAGGAATGGGCGCAGTGAGAGGTTTTGAGGCGGAAAGTTGATACCCTTGTTGCCATGTGTGCTGCTGAGAGATTGATGGACTACTCAGTCGGGAAGTCGAATCAATCTAAGAATGATTTAAGTGGGACGTCCACACACTACAATGGTGGCTCCTAACTCTCTAAAGAATACGGAGGTTGGCTCTCGTGTATCGTCCAACAAATTTGATAGATATCAAAGAAGAAGTAGAGGAGGTGATGCTTAGAAATCAAAATCTACCCCTCCCACAACTCCGAAAACTCCAAGGTCGACACGTCCTCGGGAAAATAAGGTCGCTTAACTACATACTTTGTCGAGGCTCACACAACTGGTGGAAGTCCAAGCATAAAAAAGAGATTGACAATCTTCAGATGAGATTGTCATCCATGTTCGTACAAGGGGCCCTAAAGGAGAAAAGGAACCAGAATAATGGTTTTATCTACAAAGAGACCATCAGCGATGAGTTGAGGAACCAGAATAATGGGTTTATCTACTAAATGAGTTTTATGAGATTGATATCCCATAAGGAATCCAAAGTCCGACACCTGTCGGCAATGCAAGTAATGGAGCTAAATAAACTGGCAACATAAAAAAAAGCAAGCTCGCACAAGAGATCCAGATAAGCGGGAGATGAAGCCCAATAAGCTGACAACATCAAAGAGACACCCCTACCACAAAAAAAAAAATCAGAAACAATGCTCGAAGCAAATAGCAACAAGCCCAGAGACACCAAAGATTAATAGGGTTTAACATAGTTTATATACAATTAAAAAAAAGGTAGAATCCTATTTGAAAGGAATGGTGTCCTTCTAACAAGTGTATCATTCCGATAGAGGGTTCGGAATTATTAGAAAGCTAATTCTTTAGTGAGGTCAAGTGATCGGAATGCCTAGGTGGAGGCCGCTTCTGATCAGTAATATTAATGTATAATTAATGTTACGGCTTAATCTTGACTGAACCCTTCGGGTCGCACACCAATCGAGTTACCAATCCGAGACGACGAATCAATCCGAATGATCAGATGATTCAATAGAGTATTACGAACAAAGACGTCGGATATCGAGCTTAGAGCATCGGAACCGAGCGTCACAAGTCAAGTCGAATTTAAAATTCGACGAGACATAGAATCAAGTAAGAGACAAGTACGAGTCAATCCGTAGTCTCGCATTGGCCTAGCCATGCGAGTGCTAGGCTAGGCAAGGTCACCAACCGCATGCATGCTAGCATGGTGGGCATCGCCCAGCACTCGCATATCGCACAACACGAGCATCGCAAGCATCGTGCCATGCGTGTGTGTGCTATGGTTGTGCGTGCTTGCTAGCATTGCAGCACCAGCCATCGCAGCAGCTAGACATCGCACAACATAGCTCGCAGCATCACAAGCAGCACGATATGCGTGCGTGTGTTGTGGCTGTGCGTGCTTGCTAGCATAGCAGCACCAGCACCAGCCACAAGCAGCAGCTTGGCCACGCTAGCACACGCAACGCAGCAGCAGTAGCCCGCATTGTGTGTCTTGCTTGCAGCGTTCTTGCATATGCGGGCTAGCCTGCTAGCCCAGCCAAGGTTTCAGGCGCCGGCTAGGCAGCCTTGGCAAGGCGAGCTGGCAGCCAAATGTGCGTGGGCAGCTCATGGTGTTTGGAGGGGACCGGTTTATGGGGGATTGCTTGGGGAGCAAGGGGATTTTGGTCCCCCCCCCCTAGTGGTCCTCACCTACCCCTGTTCACAATTTTTCACTTGACGCTTGTTGATTCATTTGCATTTTAATTTGTTTTTGAATTAATTTAAATTGAGCAAAATGCAATTCTCCCACATTGAAGGAAGATGGGAAATCAAGGCTCCCTTCCCTATAAATACCCAAGTTTTGGGTTTGGGAAAAAGCACTTGTGTTGAACTCAATAAGGCATCTCCTTATACGTGAGAAAACATTTAAGTTCGTAATACTCAAGTATTTTGTTGGTCTAGCCTCGACTAACCTTCGAGGTAGAGACCGCTCGAGTTGGGTCGAGGGTGCGAGCCATCGGAGGCTTAGGCACTTGCGAAGCTATAGCTTTTAAGTAAGAGCTCGTAAGCAAGCGAAGCACGCGTCGAGCGTAAGATCGTCTTTTCTCTTTCTCTCTCTTTTGTTGTTTAATTATGTGATTGCATGTTTAGTTACATTAATTAGTGTCTCTTTTGTTGTTTAATTATGTGATTGCATGTTTAGTTACATTAATTAGTGTGCGGATCTTGGGCGAGTTTCATTCCGCGTAGTGTTAGACATTACGAAACCCAACAGCGGTATCGGAGCCGCGCTCATTTTAATTATTTTAACTAATAATTAATTGAGGTGATTTAAAATGGATTTAAATTTCTTTTTGTTTTCTAATTAGATTAGAAACTTGTTTTAATTAGTTTTAATCTCGTATTTACAATAAAAATAGTGAATTTTGGGTGGAATCGATGTTCTAAATCGTTTTTTTACTCTCTTTAAGGACTGTCCAGAAGTCAAATCCACCTAGAAACATGTTTTTCGAGGGGTTTTTCGTTTTTGATGTACAATTTTAAATCTTTAAACCTTGATTAATTATGGCATGCTAAAGGTAGATTAAATGTATGGTTGCATCACTATGTACTGCAATAATAAACCTTATTAAGCATGTTTATGATGTCATATTTGATGCTTAATTTGGTGAGCTCATTTTTCACATAAACTTGAAATTTCACATTTTTGCAAATAAATTATTTCAAGTGTGAATGTTTATGGTGAATTTGTAATTTTGAAGTCCCTTAAAAATGTTAAAGATTCAATCTTTAATTGTTTATTTGGTTGGAACTTTACTTTCTAAATTCCATGTTGAACTAATTTTTGGATCTAATCAGTTTTGAGTTAATTAAAGTCCTAAAAGTTCAAAACTTGTGATTGAAATTTAATTAATCTTCATATTGGAAGATGTAATTTTTCAATTATATACAAGTTAGTGTTGGAAATTTTTTCATTAGATGAATGGGTTTATTTTTCCAACCCCTTTAATTTTGTCAAATCTCATTATTAATGGTTAAATTAATTGTGAGTATAGCCCTTCATTTTTGTAGCATCATGATGAGCCTAAAAATTGATAAAGAATGGTTCCTAAATAATTTTGGTTTGTGCACTTTAAAAATTGAATTTATTTAAGTTACACTTGTTATATTTTCATTCTTGCTCAATGTTGGTTCTCAAACACATTTAAAATAAATTTTATGTCACACATATATCGTGATTAAATCCCAAGATAAAAGCATGCAAATCGAGGCAATGACCGCCAAAGCATACCATACGGCTAGCCGGGCTGCAAGGTGGCTGCCGTGTTGTGCATGGGCCTGCTTATGCCTGGAAGCGATGCTGCTGTGTGGCGGGTGGGGCTAGGTGCACGCATATTGCTACGCGCATTAGTGCGGTGTGTGCGTGTTTTGTGCATCAAGGATGCAAGGGTGATGCGCACAAGGTGCTACGATAAGGGTACTGCGATGTGTTGCTAGGCAACATAAGCTCGCATGATTTAGGACCTTTGAGGCCATGTCTTGTGTGTGTGCAAGTCCGCTGATATGGCCGGTGTAACACGTATGCGACATTGAGATCACTCTAGCGTGCTTGGGCCACAAGTGATTGTGCGGGTGCGGCCGCGCAAGGCACCTCAAGCCTTAGTGCTAAGCACTTAGGGATCGTAATGCATCGTTGGGCTATGTGTTTTTTCTATTTTGCCGTTTTAATTATTTCATTATTTTAATGGGGCTAGGCCTCGGTTTTGCCGACACTTGCAAAATAATTTGGCAAAGTTTGGGTTAACCGGCTTAATTAATTGGATTAATTAAGTTGGATGCGGAATTTAGTGGGAGCTTCGTTAATTACTTGAGCTAATTTATTGTGTTTTAATCACATAATCGGTTAACAACTTTGACTAGTTTTAATTAGGCGTGTTAATCGGATTAACCACCTAAGTTAGTCACTAGTTTGCGCGTGTTATGCATTGTTACTTGTTTTTCGTTGTAAAATGCATGGGCCATTCACACATAGTGAATGGATGAATGGAATGTAAATTGTATCACAGGTTTTGTGAAAATGGCAACTAGTGGGGCCTGATTAGGGTAGTAAATACGGATTGCGATCCGTTATGTATTTTTGTAATTCTAAATACGGTCTGCGTACCGTTGCATATTTTTGTAGCTTAATATTTAGATTAGTCCTAATCATATAACTAGTAGTTGCATATTTGGTGGAGATGTCTCGAAGATGGCGTTTCTAAGAAGACAAGCCAAGAGGATGCACAGAAGACCCGTGAAGACTTGAAGACTCAAGGGGTCATGCTAGTTGCCAAATGCATCTTTTACTTATGTTTTCTATATATAATTATGCTTATGTATATATGAATGATATGTTAGATGCATGTTTAGGATTTCGAATGTTGCGATGATTAATTAAGTTCACTTAAATCAACCAACATAGAAACCCTGGGTCCCTATAATATTGAGCCAAATTTGCCATTCCAAGAACAACACTTACCGAACTAAAGCGCGTAGTGATGGGCTACGCCAAAGCGAGTCATCACTACTTCCCTAGGAACGTAAGGTATACTAGGTATACAAGTTGGTCTTGGTTAAGTTCGACGATATCAGTAAGGAGTCCTTGGATGTCGTGGCAATGGAGATAAAATGTCAAGAAAGCATTAGATGCGACGTTTTATCGAACCAAGATTAGCTTAGAGCTATTAGCAATTGGATTGCTTACCTTAAAATATTAAGTGTTAAGACAAGCCAAAGCATGCTTAATCACTTTTTGATTTTGGGATCTTGGAATCGTTTTATTCCCGCCTAAAAGGGGCTAATATTAATGCGTGGATAAAACGCTCAATAAGATTGAAATTTTTGCATTTATGCTTTAAATTTCGAACTTATTGGTTTTATGAATGGTTTTTCATTTCAAATTCTTTCAATTGTAGAAACATGTCTGAAAATAACTCAAACAACTAATTTTCATTACGCTCAATTCTCGACAAGGAGAAGTTGAGTGGGCCAAATTTTCTTGATTGGCAAAAGAACTTGCGTATTGTTCTCATGCAAGAGCAAAAGGAATACGTCCTTGAGGAGGAAATGCCCGATGCTCCAAATGAGATTGTCACTCAGGCTGCCCTTAATCGATGGCAAACTGTCAATCGAGATGTCAAGTGCATCATGTTGGCTACTATGTCTCCGGACCTCCAAAAGACTTTCTTTCAAAAGGAGACGGCTTTTGAGATCATTTTTGAACTTCAAAACATGTTCCAAGAGCAGGCACGAACTGAAAGGTTCGAAACCCACAAGCAGATCCGTGAGAGCAAGCTCAAGAAAGGAGAGCCAGTCAGCCCACATGTACTTAAAATGATAGTATTATTTGAGAACAAGGAAAGGCTTGACGCTGGGTATTCAACCGAGATGGCAATTGACATCATTCTCCATTCGCTGCACAAAGGCTATGATCAGTTCGAGATGAACTATAATATGCACAGCATGGAGAAAACCCTTACCGAGCTTCATGGGATGTTGAGGCAAGGCGAGCAAACGCTCAAGGATGAGGGGAAGCTGACATGCTCATGATAAAAAAGGGAAGACATTCAAGCGCTTGGGCAAGAAGAGAAGCTTTAAAGGGAATAAGAAGAAGATTTTTCTGCCTAAGTCAAGTACTTCTAAGAGCAGCAAGGACAAGAAGGTAGCCTCTTCTAAATCCGATTTCGAATGTTTCTATTACAAGAAGAAAGGACATTGGAAGCAGGATTGCCTCAAATTCAAGGAAGATAAGAAGAACGGCACATTGCTTCTGTATCAGGTATTTTTGTTATAGACTTAAACTTCGCTAGCCAAATATCATGGGTATTAGATACCGGATGTGGCTCACACCTTTGTTCCAATGCTCAGGGACTAAGGATAAGTAAGAGGCTAGAGAAGGGAGAGGTCGAGCTTCGAGTCGGCAATGAAGGTAGGATGTCTGCCGTATCCGTTGGAGCTCTCAGTTTGTCTTTGCCCTCTGGGCTTGTTTTAGAACTTGACAATTGTTATCATGTTCCAAGAGTTACCAAAAATATTATTTCAATATCGGCATTGGACGCCAAAGGATTTGAATTTCGGATAAAAGACAATAGTTGTTCGTTTTATTTTGATAATGTTTTATATGGTAAGGCATATTTAGAAAATGGTCTTTATGTGCTTTCTCTAGACAAACAAGTTTATAATGTTAATGATACCACCAAAAGAGCTAAGACCATTGAGCTGAATCAGACCATTGGCCACATTAACATCAAACGCATCAAGTAACTTCTTTATGAAGGTATTCTTGACTCATTCGACTTAGAGTCGTTTGAAAACTATGAAGGATGTCTATTAGGCAAGATGATAAAGCAACCATTCTCCAAGTTAGGAGAAAGGGCTAGTGACTTATTAGGTCTTATACATACGGAAGGCAAGGTTATCGATATTTCATCACCTTCACAGACGACTATAGTACATAAGGTTATGTCTACCTTATGTCGAACAATCTTAATCTTTTGAGAAATTCAAAGAGTTTCAGAGTGAAGTGGAAAATCAACTTGGCAAGAAAATCAAAGCACTTCGATCGGATCGAGGTAGTGAGTATTTAAGCCACGAATTCGACGATCTTCTGAAAGAAAATGGCATTCTATCAGAATTAACACCTCTTGGAACTCCACAATGGAATGGAGTGTCCAAAAGGAGGAATCGTACCTTGTTAGACGTGGTCTGATCAATGATGGGTCTTAGTGAACTTCCTATCTCTTTCTAGGGACACGCACTTATAACCGCGACACTAACACTGAACCGAGATCCGTCGAAAGCTGTCGAAAAGACTCCATATGAATTATGGACGAACAAACCTCCATGGTTGTCTTTTCTTAAGATTTGGGGTTGCGAAACATATGTCAAGAGATTAATTTCTGACAAACTTCACCCAAAATCAGACAAGTGTTTCTTTGTGGGATACCTAAAAGAAACCAAAGGGTATTACTTCTACAACAAATCCAAGAACAAAGTGTTTGTTGCTCGTGATGGTATCTTTTTGGAGAAGGAACAACTTTCCAAAATGACAAGTGGGAGGAAAATCGAACTCAATGAAGTTCGAGAGGACGAGCAATAAAGTCAACCTGACAAAACTGACAATCAAAGTGCTTTAGAAGCAGCTGTTTACATTGGTCAGAGTCAAACCGACAATGTGCAAAGTCGAACCGACAATGCAAATGCTCAACCTATTACCCTGCGTAGGTCGCAACGGCCAAGATCTCAACCAGACATATACCTCAGTGTTATCTTAACCGAAGATCAAGACATCCTAATAGTGGATGGAGATGAGCCAACGACATACAAACAAGCGATGACGAGCCCCGACTCTGTAAAATGGCAAAAGGCTATGAAATCCGAGATGGACTCCATATTTGAAAATCAAGTCTGGGACTTGGTTGATTTGCCCGAAGGTTACACACCTATCGGTTGCAAATGGATTTTCAAGTTGAAAACCGACAAAGATGGAAATGTATCTATATATAAAGCTAGATTGGTGGGAAAAGGTTACAGGAAAATTCACTGCGTTGATTATGATGAAACCTTTTTGCTAGTCGCCATGTTTAAGTTCGTCTGGATTATCCTAGCGATTGTTGCATATTATGATTATGAAATATGGCAAATGGATATCAAATCCGCCTTCCTTAATTGGATTTTGGAAGAAACTGTGTATATGACACAGCCAGAAGGTTTTGTTGATCCAAGCAATGCTGAGAAGGAATTCAAGCTTAAGAATTCCATTTATGGACTAAAGCAGGCAAGTAGAAGTTGGAATCTGTGATTCGATGAAGCCATTGGTGAGTTTGGTTTTATCAAGAATCCAGATGAATCTTGTGTTTACAAGAAGGTCAGTGGGAGTGACATGTCATTCCTCATCTTATATGTCGATGACATATTGCTCATTGGAAACAGCATTCTAATGTTGGAGTCTGTAAAGACTTGGCTTGGGAAATGCTTTTCAATGAAGGACTTGGAGAGGCTCAGTACATATTAGGCATTAAGATCTATCGGGATAGATCTAAAAGGATGATTGGATTGAGCCAAAGTACTTATATTGATAAGGTACTGGCACAATTCAACATGGAAGAGGCCAAAGGAAGGCACCTACCCATGTCACATGGCATAACTCTCAGCAAAAAGCAGTATCCGCAGACACCTGATGAGCGGGAGAGGATGAATCAGATTCCTTATGCTTCACTTGTTGGATCAATCATGTATGCCATGATATGTAATAGGCCGAATGTATCGTATGCCTTGAGTGCTACGAGCCGATACCAATCAGACCCAAGAAAGGCACATTGGACTGCGACCAAGAATATCCTAAAGTACCTGAAAAGGAACAAGGACAGATTTCTGGTCTATGGTGGTAGTAATGATTTGGTTGTTGAAGGTTATACCGACGCGGGCTTCCAGACTGATAGAGACGACTCCAAGTCGCATTCAGGGTACATATTCTTCCTAAATGGAGGAGCGTTTAGTTGGAAGAGTGCTAAGCAAAGCACCACTACAGATTCTACAACTGAAGCCGAGTACTTGGCCACTTCAGAAGCAGCTAAGGAGGCAGTTTGGATTCGTAAGTTCATTGGTGAACTTGATGTTGTACCCTCAATCAAGGGTCCAATAGACCTCTATTGTGAAAACAATGAAGCTATTACTCGGGCTAGGGAGCCAAGGGAACATCAGAAGGTCAAACATGTCAAGAGGCAATTTCACATGATAAGGGAATGAAAGTCCGATGGTGAAATCAGAATTTTTAAGATTGGAATGAACGACAATGTAGCCAATCCACTCACTAAACCTCTGCCTCAAGTGAAGCACAACAAGCACGTTGAGACAATGGGAATCTGGCACGTTGGAGATTGGCTTTGATTTTCTTGTTATGTGTTTTAATTAAATTTGAGATTTGAATGTAAAACACTATGTTGAACCATTCGGTTTTGGAGCAATTAAATTTTCAGTAAATTTATTATTACTCCATTTCTATTTAATTGTGGTTTATAATTAAATAATGAGTCAACTCGATTTCTGAGAATATTCAAAACAGGGTATCAGGACCATGTCTTGGATAAAGAAACACCTGCTAAGTGAATATTGAATATTTCAATCGAAAATTATCCCTAATCAAGGTAATTTAAATGATGGACGATTAATAACCACTTGAGATTAGTGTGTAGTATGATTTATAGCACCGTTTCTTGTGCTACAAGGACATGATTATCATAAATCATTTGAATAAGTATTGGTTTAGAACTATACCGGATCGACCTATGAGAGTACTTTAAGAGATTTAAAATCGTCATAAGTATATTTCTCATTATAGCTATCAGAACCTTTTTCCTCGACCATGAGTATTGTTTATAAACTATTCCCCCATTATAATTTTTATTAATTTTCCAACAAACCCCATTTACATAATATTTTAACAAATTCTACTCAACCACATAAAACTCCATTGCCGGTCAACATGTTGCAATTTAAAAAAAAAAAAAAAAAAAACAGTATAATAGTAGTATATGTCAAGTTTCATGTTTGACTACTATCAGTTATCTTGGAACAAAGGGTGTCAATTAAGGAAGATAATGGGAACATGAAAGATAAAACTCAGTAGAAACACTATGGCACAAGTAATACTACCAAGTATCAAATTGGCAACAAGAATCTTCAGATATTTTAATACAATCTGTCAACGATAAAAACTACAATTAAAGTAGCATGATAGCATCGAACCCTCGATGTTTGCAAACACTGCATAATCATTTTCTAAGACCTCAAAGTTCACAGTTAAACATGGGCCAGTAAATCAGCATTGAACTATATCAAACAGTTCAATGCAAAGACAAGGACACAATGCAGAGTTAAATCAAGATCTATAGTTCACCATCCACTTGAAAACGTTGCTCATTCAACCTCACCCAAGTAGTCATCAATTTCGGCAGGAGTTAGTACCCTGCAAGTTGAATTTACACATTTGTCAATAAACTTAAAAAACTTTAAATAGGCATGCATACCATTCAATCACACAGAAAGCTGGATGACGACTCCAAGATATGTAGCAGAGCAAATAGTTCAGGATAACACTCATCAAAATTATTACTTGTACATCTGAAACCCAAGAAAAATATAGGATACAGCTACTAAAGTAACATCTGCTCAATGAATAGTATATCCAAACTAAACAAGTCATGGAACAAGGAATGGGATTCCCTTAGTTCAAACACGAGCACCTATAGTACACAAAATAGATATTTGAGACATCATTCCAATTGCAAAATTCCATAAGCAAGCAGACTAGAGTCCCTAGGTGAATATCATACTCTGTAACCTTACCTCCCTGCTCATCAATAGGCAGCCTCATGTACCCATACCTTAATTACACTAATTTACTTTATTGTAACCACAAAATAATGGGGTCGGCCACATGAACCAAGTTTTTATTTCATGTACTCGTCAGCCATGATCCTCTCCTTCCGTTCCTTTCTATCTAATGGTATATGCTCCTCAAACTCAACTTCTTCAAGTCCTTAACTCTTACATCCAAAGTCGTCTTTGGTCTGTCCCTCTTCTGAGACCCCCTTGATACTAACAATCTACTTTCATTACTGGTGCATCTTCCGATCTTCACCTAACATTCCCAAACCAACGCAACCAGTTCTCCCTTATTTTATCCACAATGTCCGCAGCTCTAACTTTCCTCCTAACATTTTCATTTCTAAATCTTTCTTTTTAACGTGTTCACAGTTCCCACACATCCGTCTAACCATACGCATCTCTGCTCCTCCCATCTTCCTAATGTAAATGATCCTGAATGCCCAACATTGACCCATATAACAACGCTGGTTTGATGGCTGTCGGATAATTTTCCCTTTTAACTTCAAAGGTATGCTACTTCACTTGCACAGAGAAATCTTATGTGAACTATAAGTGCCAGAGAAGGAATCAAGAACACTCACTGTTTGCACCAAAAAAAAAAAAAAAAAAAAAAAAAAAAAAAAAGGATGTCAATGCAAGACTTAAAACTTTCAATAGCTGGAATGACTGAAACAGTCAGGGTGTGCAGTTTTTGTTTGGTTCTTTGGTAGCCCATGTAACAAATTACTCGGGAGAAATGAGGCCACACTAGAATCAACATGAGATAGAGGGGGATCCAGGCAGGTAACATAAATGGCAAGCAAGCAAGACAGGAGGATAGTTACATCCTGAAGAGAAGGACGATAACACTGGTTGGCAGGCTGCTGTAGGGTAGGATGAAGTGATGAACAATGCAACACCTGCATTTCCTACAATCCAGTATCTTGATGTAATTCCTCAACAGATGTATTAGCAAAATTCATAACATAACACAATTTACAAAAACTAAACACATGTATTTTTTTAAATTGTAAGCTATGAATCATTGCCAATTAAACACCAAAAGTAACTCTGATCATAATTAACAAAGTTTATTTGAACCATAGTGCCATACATGACTGGATAGTGGCATGACTGGTATCTAGCTTTGCCTCACAATAAAATATAAGCTCTCCAGAAGATGTTAACAGTAATACAAATTTCCACAATGCAGATAATACTTAAAGGACTTGTACGGCAAGAATAATTAAAAAGAATGCGCACCTGAACTTTTTGTCAGAGCCAATAATCCCAATCTCAATATTCTTCCCTGAAATTTGGCCTTCAAAACTGTATGAAGCACAAATAGTATTAATGAGATGACAAACTATTGCAATAGTTGCATCTTAGAGGAAAACAATAAGACTACATAAACCTATTTCAACTACACATGCAATTAGAGGACTCCTATTGGTCATATTGTGTTATCTTGTCCATTACAAAGACAGGGAACAGAAAAGTAAAACTATTGAGCACCTAGAACAGAAAATTTTATTTTATTGTAGCTAAATCATCCTTCTCTTTGAATTCTTTCATGCATCATTCATCATTACAGCATGTCCTTTTCATTATGCATCCATTCACAACAAACGACCAAACAAGCACTTAAAATCATCACTTGTATTTTAGGCTTGAGGTAAGGAGAGGCACTAGCTTGTTCACATCAGGAATACATGAGTGCAGCAAACTTCATGGAGTATAAGGAGGCCCACACATCAGGCTGCCTCCACCAGAGTGCAAGCCACTGCGCAACATGCGTCACTTTGATAACATAAACCAGACGTGGATTCATGAGGAGAGGAATTGTAAGCGTTAAAAGCAAAAATTCATCAACTTAACTTTAAACCCTTCTTTGATTCTATTACAATTAATTGCATAAGAATCCTTCAGTTAGAATTTTAAACCCTAAATCAAAGCTTATTGCTTATGAAACCCTAATTCACAAATTGCCTATAAGGCCAAAACCAAAACTTCTGCATCGCTGTATTGGAAACAGAGAGTGCCGATCAGATTTGGTGACATCATCCCTTGATGGTAGCCATCACTGGCGACCTCTAGGATAGTGGAACAGTTAGCTTTGGGGGTTCACTGGGGTTATTGACCTTTGTAGTATCCTCTGAAGTATTATTATAAAGAATTTTTGTAAAAATAGTTGTTGAAAGTTGGCTATGTTATGCAAACTAACCAGCTTTGGACAAAACAGCCAAGAGTCAGAAAAAAGGCTGCTGAAAAGCCAATACCAAATATATATATGGCTCTTTAATCACATAAACAAATAAAAGCTAGCATATTGCAGACCAACCCAAACCAAAACAGTGGGCTTATGAGTTGTATTGGGCCTGCTTGCCCAAAAAGCCAATTTTCCTTACAAGGGAAGACACAATTATGGGAATATGGACTTATTGACTTAAGAACCAATTTCCCTTCTCCAACACTCATAGACCAATCTGTCCTTCACCATTTTCCAACTCCATCACTCCACTTTTTATACCGCCCAACTCTTTAACCCTTAAAAGCCAGTCTTGTACTTCGTCAATTTTTAGAGATCATTGCAGCCCATTCTCAGTCACAGTTACCGAGGCTGAAAATTGTTGCCAAGGTCGAGCTTCGAGTTCCGATTATAATCCACCTTGAGAACAAGGTGAAAGTTTGGGCGGCGGGTAATGCAAGGAATTAATATTTGGGGAAGGGCATGTTAGTCATAGTCTATTAGTAGTGACTTGGGGAATAAGTTAGAGGATTGTTATGAGAGTTTTTCTATGAATAGGCCTCATTAAGAGGAATAAAGACATGAAAAGAATTAATTGGGAAGTTTGTTTTGGGAGAGCACCTTCCTCTTGAAAGAAGGCACTGCATTGTTGAACATTCTGTTTGATAAATCACTATCCCCCTTGGCCACCATTTTCTCTCTTCAATTAGCTTGTTTACTTACTGTTTTCATACTAATTCGTAGCATTCAATAGACTTCAGCAACTTAGTTCAATTGAGGAGTATATTGATGACTTTGAGAATTTGAGATCTGTCATGTTGATGAATAATCATGTCTTACCTGATGCATACATATTAGAGAGCTTTATAGGGGGGACTTATTTGTTAAAGCTTTCAAACCTTCTACCATTGCTCAGGCAGTAGAATATGCTAGATTACAGGAAGAATCATTGAATTCTGTTAATCTGAGCTATAAACCTACCAAGTTCACTGTCCAGTACCTTACCATCTTTGTTACCTACCTCAAATTAAACCAGCCTCTTCTTTGTAACAGACCCCACACAACTCTAAAAATTACAGACACATACCAGCTGATGTTAGGCAAGAAAAGATTGCCAAAGGTCTTTGCTATAACTGTGATCAGCCTTACTCTAGGGAACATAAGTGTCAATTCAAGAAACCCCAATTTTTCAGAGTTGAGATTCCCGGTGAGTGGGATACAGAAGAAGAAGAATTGGAGTCTGAACCTAAAGTAGAATCAGATCCCCAAATTTCTGTAAATGCCTTAGCTGGGAATCAATCCTTCCAGACTATGAGAGTGAAGGGGGTGGTGAATGGCAAGGATTTTCATATTGATTCTGGCAGTACTCCTAATTTTGTTGATGTCAATATTGCAAACAAATTAGGGTGTAAGTTGGATCAGATTCCTTTTCAAGCTGTTTCAGTAGTCAATGGGAATTATATTCCTTGCCAATACATGTGTAAGGGGTTCACTTGGGAGATGCAGGGCCATAAGTTTGATGCTGATGTTTTGTTGATTCCATTGGGAAGCTGTGACATGGTGTTGGGTATTCATTGAGGTTGTTGGGTCCTATATGTTGGGATTTTCAGCAATTGAGAATGGAATTTTACTTGAGAAATGAAAAGTTTGTTCGGAAGGGTATTCCTTCTAAGAAGCTGTCAGTTGTTATAGGGTAACCCTGGTGATAAGATTTTTGAGTCAGCAGTACAATTATGCCTTATGCAAGTGATGGAGGCTAGTTGTATTCTACAGCAGGACAACTCTAATCTGTCTTAGTTTTCAGAATTTGCTGAACTTAAACAGCAGTTTAGCATGGTGTTTGAAGAACCTACTGAATTACCACTTGAGAGGGGAGTGTTTGATCACTCTATACCCCTAGTTCCTGGTAACACTCCTGTAAATATCAGACCATATAGATACCCATTGAAGCAAAGAGACATTATTGAGCAATTGGTGTAGGAGATGTTGGATAGAGGAATTATACAGAACAGTTCTAGCCCTTTTGCTTCACCTGTGGTTCTAGTAGGGAAGAAAGATGGCACTTGGAGGCTGTGTGTGGATTACAGGGAGTTGAATAATAGAACTGTTAAGTTGGACTTGAGAGCTGGATACCATCAGATGAGAGTGAATGCTAGTGATGTGTTCAAGACAGCATTCAAGACTCATACAGGACACTATGAGTTCTTAGTCATGCCTTTTGGGTTGACTAATACTCCTACATCCTTCCAAGCTGGATGAATCATGTGCTTAGGCCACTTCTGAGGAAGTGTGTACTAGTCTTCTTTGATGACATTCTTGTTTACAGCAAAAATCTAAAAGATCATTGGCAACATTTGGGTGAGGTGTTTGCTTTGATGAAAAACAGCTGTATGTTTGTAAAGGAAAGCAAATGCATTTTTGCTGCAAATAGGGTGGAGTACTTGGGCCACTATATTACTGAGAATGGGATAGAGACTGATCCCAGCCAATAGGTTGCTGCAGTAAGTAGTTGGCTGTTCCAGCCAATGTCAAAGAGCTTAGAAGCTTCCTAGGGTTAACAGGTTACTATAGGAAGTTTGTGAAGGGATATGCTGTGTTAAGTAAGCCTTTGACATTAGAAGCCTCACGAAGAATGGTTATAGTTGGAATGAGGAAGCACAGCAAGCTTTTGAGTTCCTCAAGTCTGCCTTGGTTTTAGCACCAGTATTAGCAATACCAGATTTCAATAAGCAATTTGTCTTAGAAACTGATGCTTTAAAGACTGGTATTGGGGTTGTCTTAATGCAGGAAGGACACCCTTTGGCTTATATCAACAGAGCATAGGGACCTAAGTGGCAAAAGCTTTCTATATATGACAAGGAATTGTTAGCCATAGTTTTTGCTGTACAAAAATGGGAGCAATATTTGGTGGGAGGACATTTCATCATCAAGACACACCAGAAAAATCTCAAATGGTTGCTACAGCAGAAAATTTCAACTCCTTTCCAACCATTCTGGTTATCAAAGTTGATGGGCTTTGATTATGAAATACAGTATAAATGTGGCTGCAGATGGTTCTTTGTATGGCAGTGACACAATCTAGGTTCCTTAATTGCTTCTAGTTATTGCTATCATACAGACATTACAGGCTGGAAATCTAGTTTCAGGTTTTCAGTGGGATGGCACTCTTTTAAGAAGGAAAGGCAAGATAGTAGTGGGACCTGATGAGCAATTAAGGCATAAAATTTTGTCTTGGCACCATGAATCTCCTGAGAGTGGTCATGGTGGGAGGGAATTGACACTGAGAAGGGTCAAAAGATTGTTTTACTGGAGAGGAATTACCAGGGATGTAAGCCTATTTGTGAGGAAATGCACTGTGTGTCAAGCTGCTAAATACGACACTTCTGCCTATCCCGGTCTCTTAATATGACAGCCACTACCTATCCCTGAAGATGTTTGGCTAGATATCTCCATGGATTTCATTACTAGACTTCCTCCTAAGTGTGCTGGGAAGGAGGTTATATTTGTGGTTGTTGACAGATTGAGCAAATATGCTCCTTAGTTTTAAAAAGCGCGCCTAGCCAAGGCTCACAAAAGCGCATACCAGAGGCGCAGGGTCCTACAAAAAGCGTGCGCCTTAGTGCGCCTATACCAAGGCGCAAGGCGCAGCGCCTACAACGCCTTTTGTTCAGAGAGAAAGAGAATCTCTAAGTTGAATTTATAGAAGAAACCATAAAAAAACTCCAAATTAAATCTCACCCAGACTTAATTCACAATTTCGAGCAAAAGCCCTAAATCAATTGAATCAATTAACTTTAATTTAACGCCCAAATTGAAAACCCTAAATTTAAGAAACTCTATTTCACGATTTGTTAAGCAATTGGAAAAATAAATCATTGCCTCTGCGACAGAGGTTGCCAGCGAGCCTTCTCCGATGGTTCCCGGCGACGGTGGTCGTCTCTCCAGTGGTTCTTCGAGGTAAGTTGGTCGAATCTGTTTTTTTCCTCCCGTCAATTTTTCTTCTTTCACTTTTCAATTTCTACCTTTTCTATTATACATATATATATATATATATATATATATATATATATAATCTGGATTCAATGCTCTTCACGTGGCTTTCCTAGTTTCCTCCTTTCTTTTGGATTTTAGCAGCCTACTCATCCCGTAGTAATAACGTGCTTCACCAACTTTTTTTTCCCAAACTTTTTTTAATGGAGATTAATATAAATAAAAAAATAAAAAAAAAAAAAAAAACAAAAGTGCACCTCATATACAAAAGCCTTGCGCCTAGGCTCCAAGGACCTTTAGCGCCTCGGTGCGCCTCGTGCCTTTTAAAACTAAGATATGCTCATTTCATGGCATTGTCTCACCCTTTTACAGCATTACAAGTGGCTCAATGTTACTTGGTAAATGTTTTCAAGTTACATGGGTGGCCTAGGTCTATGGTCAGTGACAGGGACTCTGTGTTCTTGAGTCAGTTTTGGAAAGGCTTGTTCTCTTTACATGGCACTGAACTATTACTGTCTTCTGCCTATCACCACAGATGGCCAAACTGAGGTGGTTAACAGGTGTCTTGAAGCTTACTTAAGGTGCATGACAGGAGATCAACCACAAGAATGGCATATATGGTTGTCTCTAGCTGAGTGGTGGTATAACACCCATTTCATACTATTATCTAGTTAACTCCTTATAAAGTAGTGTGCAATCAACCTCCACCTTTGCATCTACCATATTTGGCTGGTGAAGTAAGGAATGATGAGCTTGACAGAAGCTTACAGAGAAGAGAATGAATGATTGCAGATTTGAAGTTTCATTTGGAGAGAGCTCAGAATAGGATGAAAGCTCAGGCGGCTGGCAAGCATAGATCTGAGAGGTCCTTTCAAGTTGGTGATTGGGTCTGGTTGAAAGTACAATCCTACAGGCAACACTCAGTTCAAAGGAGTAACCAGAAGCTATCTTATCAGTTCTATGGACCATTTCAGGTAGCTGCTGTGATTGGGAAGGTGGCATACAAGCTTAAATTGCCAGCAGAAGCCAAGATACATGATGTATTCCATGTTTCTCAGCTGAAAATTTTCGAGGAAAACTGCCTTTAGTCTCTCATATCCCTCCTGTGTTTCAAGGGTTTGAGATTGGTTCTGACAGAATTAAGCCAGCTGCTATTCTGGACAGGAAGATGGTGAAGTTTCAGACTGGAGCTCAGGTGCAATATTTGGTTCAATGGGAGGGCTTTCCAGCTTTTGAAGCAACTTGGGAACCTGCTGAACACTTTGAGCAGAGTTTTACAGATTTTGTTATCCCTTTGACTTGAGGACAAGTCTATTAAAGGGGGGAAGCTATGATGTGGGAAGATTAGCTAATTAGTTTGTTAAGCTGTTTTTGGCAGGATTTTTAGTTGTAATTAGATGCTTGAGCTGAAATTGAGTTAGTTAGTAAGTGGATTGCTGATGTGTAATCCCACTAACCACCTTTATAAGTCATGTAATAATTGTGAGTTAGTTATGCCATTACTAACAAACTCTTCTTCTTCTTAATTTCTCTGTTTCTTTCTCTCTCTTCTTTCTCTCTCCAAACCCAGATTTCCGCCATTAGAGGAGCTTCAAGCTTCCTCCCCATAATAACAGAGCTCTTGAGGGGAATAGAGCAAAGATAACAAAACTCGGGGAATACTACGGGGTCGTTTAGTTCAACTAAGGGAAAAGGGAAAAGGGAATGAGCTAAAGAAAGGGAAACAAGGTGAATGGAAACAAAAAAAACCTTAGATTTCAGAAGTTTGTTTTAAACAATCATATCCCTTCATTTCAACCCCACCACTACCCAAAATCAAAAAACCACCATACAACCACCCACTGCCCATTACTTCTTGCACGTTGGCAACCCTCCCTCCCCTGCTGCCGCCGACGTCCCTCTCCCCTAATTCCACCATAGTCCCTCCTGCCTCCTCTTTCTCTCTCTTTTTTTTTTTAAAAAAAAAAATATTATAGTCTACCACCATCAAAATGGTAAATTAAAGGTTTTAAAGGTCCAAGTCGAAAATGAAATTCCATTTGTGGAACTTTCATATTCGAATTGACCACATAAAACCTTAACTTGATGATACAAAAGGTTTTTTTTTTATCAATTATATTGAATTTTTTTTTTTTTTTTTGGTTTATTTACGAGTGGTTTCCAGCGGTTTGAGAGTGATCTCGTGGTTTGTTGAGTGGTTTCTGGTGGGTTGGGATTGGCTAGGTTGTTTTTGACGGGCTGAAGATGGTTTCATTATTGGTTGAGTAGTTTCCGGCAGGTTGGAAGTGGTTATCAGCGGGTTGGAGCAGTGATTTGAGGGGTCAGTGGGGGGCGGTGTTACTATGAGTGATGGGATTGGTAGTCGTCGTGAGTGAGGTACTATTGATGGTGGTAGCAACTTTGGTGTTAATGGCTTGGGGAATGGGATTTCAAATACCTTGGGAGGGGGGGGATGAAAGTAGGAGAGTTTGAGTTTGAGATAGATGGAGGGAGGGGGGGTAAAGGTTTTAAAAATTACATTACAAACACTAACAAAGGGAAACAACCCTCTTAATTCTCTTTCCCTTTCCTGAATGCCCGCACCAAATTCCCCCTGAGTTCCTAGGCCTAAGAAAAAGCATCTTGTCTATGTATTGACATTAGGTGGATTATCTAGTCACTAATTAATTTTTAGGAGACAAATAAGTAATCAAAATTAAAAAGCAATATAAAACCAATGAGACAACGCGAATACTATGCCAAACAATGGTGGTAAATTAATTTGAAAGTTGTTTGGACAGCCAAGCCTCAAGAAATGCATTCAGCATGTTAATCTATCCCCATTACTGAGGTACATAAATAGCATAATATATTAATTGATCAACGGTTTTTTTTACTTTCTTTTTCCTTTTCTATTTATTGAGTGGAGGGGATGAGGATTAATCTGCTATCAGCATTATCAAACAGCCAAAAGATCTGATGATCATCTAACAAACATGAAATCGCACATATAGACAGCATGGAGGTTCAAGGTCTCAACAGTTCTTACCCTTCCTTAAGCGTCAATATAGCTGTATGGACAGCATCATCAAGTTCCATATCATCAGTATATCTGCATCCAATAAGGAATTCTTCGTTGATAACTTTTTCAGTACATAAAATCTATTTTTCATTTGCCACAATTGAAACAACAATTGATAACAAGAGTGAACGCAATGCACAATGGAAAGGAAAACTGAAAATCTGACCAGATACACCAGCTTGATTTGAAAGGGACAAAGTATAATTCTTTCATGTTTTTTCAGAGTAATTAGTAAGAAACAACTTTAACATATGGTGCTAAGCAATATCTTTTAGTTAGTGAAGACTCCACATTGAAGTTTCAGTCCAAGACTAACTTATAGGACCAATTTATCCCCATCATTACCTCCAATTGGCTTATTTTTTCACAAAATATCAGCCTAAAAATGTTTAGGCAATAAAGAAATTTAAGAAGTTTTGTACGTGTTTACCTACCAAAAGACCGGAGATGAAAAGAAAAAGGTCAAATATTTAAAACTACAACAGGAAATCAATAAGGATAGTTCATCATTGCAAAAGCTCATCAACAAGAGGAATTATTATCATATCACGCCTTTTCTTGAATAAAAATGTCAAAATGTTGTCTTCAAAAGTCTTGCTTTGTTATAAAAAAATAAATAAATAAATAATTAAAAAAAAAAAAGGTTATCATCTATAATGAAATACTCTTAACAGTTGACCAATGAATAAATAAAATTAACTCAGTAATACAAAGTAATAAACAATAAAAGGGGTATCTCAATGTAACGCTACGGTCACTACCTCTATTTTCTTTAGTTGTAACACTTTGAACTTTTGCACCATTCACATACATCATTTTGACTACTTTGGTTATTTAAAAGTGAGGGTAAACAAACCATGCGGGGGTCTAATCAATTTCATCTCAATATCGATTTTCAACATATAAACTGTTTATAGTTTTTACTTACATATAATAACAGACATAATTGGTCAAAGTTGAACATTGGCAAGATTGAAGTCAAAGTCTGCATTGAGAGAGAGGGGGAGAGAGAGAGAGAGAGAGAGAGAGAGAGAGAGTTGTGAATCTGCCACTAACGGCCTTAAAGCATGAAGAATTTTATATAAGATTTTGGCCAACATTTAAGAATTACACAGATTTAGAAAGTTAGAACTCATTATAAACCCTACATCACTCATATTGTGGTGACATACTGATAAACACTTCAAGATCTTACGACGCGAACTCGTCTTAATGATGTAACCACAGGATAAACTTTGATTTCTTATATATACCGCTCACATTCCTAGCTAAGTTTAGAAAAATTCATATTGATTTCTATAGCACGAACCAAAACCTGCCCACAATAGACCAAATAGAGCAAAAGAAAATCAACTTGGAACTGAATCAATTATATGTTATCTACTAGTACAATTTTATCCTTCCACATCTATCTGCCATTTCCTTTTTATAAACATGACAAACCTTCATGCGTAGTCTAATTGCTCACTGTCAAAACTGTAAATTTGTCAATTCATTGAGAAATGTGGTTCTACAAATAGGGAGAAACATTAAAGGGAGATATTGTGTAGGGTTAAAACTGAGAATGCTAGAAAAATGTACAAGTCAAAGTGATTCCTAGCAAATGTAATACTTGCAAATAACGTCTCATCACCCGTTAATATAATTCTGTATTTCTTAACAATGGACATGATGGAGACATTCAGAACAACGCAGCGATGATTTTTAACGATAACCAGTAACTCATTACCTCTTTTCAAGAAAAGTCTTTGCATTGGAGACATTCTTTCCCATAGCTGAAGCCTTCCATGAGAAATAAGAACCAGAGGGATCCACCTAAACAAATATTGAATACTTTCAAGATCTGTGGAAGAATGTCAAGAACCTAACGAGCATTTATCACTCAAGCCTAATTAACGTAGGGAAAGTAACAATTGAAATTAATCAATAAATTATACGCTGAAGCCGTTTTCTTATTAGAAACAAGTTTGCCAAACTAGACCAAGAAAAAAGGTTTTTTTTTTTTTTAATAGACTTGTAAATAGAATGAAGTAAATTACATAGAGACTTGCCGATCATATATTTTTAGTCCATAAGCAAAACAAACATTAGATCTGTGAAGCTTTCTCTACATTATAAGGTGCCTTAAACCCTTTATATATACTATTAATATTTTGCAGCCAGAAGCCAATAGATACAGACTTTCAGCTGATATTCAAATTTTAGAATATAAAATTTAAAACAAATTTCAGCTCTGTAAAGAAGTCTCTACATTATAAGGTACCTTAAACTCTTTCATAATACTATTGTTACGTAGATTGTCTTAAATAGATAATATATGCTTTCTAAAAATTCTTTCAGCCAGAACAAACATTCCTTCAATTAATTTAAAGCAAGCTTTGCATTAGAAGAAAAAATGAAAAGATTGCTAAGAATATATGATTAAAGTACAAACTTTTAAGAGGGTTGCACCTTCTTCCAAGATCACTCCACATAAAAAGCTACACAACACACTGATAATCTATAGACAGGTACATACAAAATTTAACAGGAATCATAGCCATCACTTCAGTTCACTAATTAAGTACCTGGTACAATTGTGGACCACTTTCATCAAATCCGGCAATCAGAAGAGAAACTCCAAAGGGTCTAACACCACTGCATTCATTAAAAAAAAATACAGGAAAATTAAGCATTAATGGACCAAAAGAACTAAAGAAAGCAGCAAACAGAAGCAATCTAAAACAAACAATAAGTTCCATAATTTAATCTAAACCTTTTTCAAAAGATGAGAAGGAAAAGCAGACCCATCTGTTTCTTTAGTGCATTGATACTAACATGGTTTCATACTATGGCTGTGGGTATAGAACTTGCATTAATCTAAAACAAACAATAAGTTCCATAATTTAATCTAAACCTGTTTCAAAAGATGAGAAGGAAAATCAGACCCATCTGTTTCTTTAGTGCATTGATACTAACATGGTTTCATACTATGACTGTGGGTATAGAACTTGCATTTTTTTTTTTTTTCTTTTTTGGTTGGGGGAGGAGGGTATACAACTTACACAAAACAGTTGATGAAACTACATTGCATCATTCCATGGACAAAAAAAAATATGACATGAAATTTGGAGTAGTAGAACTATAAAGTTAAGACCTTTCATAGTAAATAGCAGCTGGAGGAAGTCAATTGAAAACATTGTGTGTTGTTAAATAAATAATATTTAAAACTCATTTGCAATATAAAACTTATTTGAAAGGTGTTGCCACATGTTTATTTACCTGGCCAAACCAATCCACATCCAATAACCCTATCCAAATTACCAACAAAACTCAATTGTACACGAAATCAAAAGTGAGCCAGCCCAAATATATATATTGACATGACTAATGTTTCTGGTCACAAAATAATACCACTCAAGATTCCTATGGTGACCCGCAAGATTTTCTGTGACAACATGTCGGCCCTTAAACCAATTAAATTATCAAGATTCCTATGGTGACCTCAACTATTCACATCATCAAAGTGACCCTACCCAAATTCAAATATTAGTGAAATGACTAACGTTTCCTGTCACAAAAAAATACCACTCAAAATTCCTATGATGACTTGCAAGATTTTCTGCGACATGTCCCTCAAACCAATTAAACTACTATGACTCCTAAGATAACCTGCAAGATCTGCTGTGACTACATGTCGCACCTCAAACAAATTAAAGTATTTCAACCTAACAACTCAGTCTTACAGCACCAGCCCGAAATCATCAATACCACCTCAACCCACAAGACCAAAAGGACTCAAAAATACATATTGATTGTCGGATCATGTAACAAAAACTCCTGATAAAACAACTTCCTAATATACACCAGAACAGCCTGCTCACATTGTCAACCACTGACAGATAGTCAGCCTGAATTAATCAGTACCCCAGCAGTAGTAACCAAAAAAAAAGTGATTCCAAGGGTGTCCAAGTATTTGAGAATCAACAATAGTAGATGCCATTAACTCAGAGTTAGCTTCTTTGGATGGAAATGAAACCTGCTTTTTTTGGTTAAAAAATGAAACCTGGGTTGGAACTGATTTACATAAAGAAGAAAGAATACTCCATATGGTGGCATTGAGACTTAAGAGGTACAGTTCGTACAAAGCAAGGCAAGCAATCCTAGATTGTAGACAAAGCTATGGACTACGGGGTTGATTTAAAAACTTCTAAAATCATTGACCAATATGTTCAGTAAAATCATCAGTTTTTGTTGCTAATATGAAGACACAGTGCAGAACAATGTCAATTCTATACTCCTTCCATCCCCAAGTAAAAAGTCTAGTTTTCCTTTTCCACATATTTTTAAGAAGGTGAATCAATATGTAAGATAATGGAGTTTGGCTGATTAAAGGTGAATAAAGTAAACAAGATAGTGGGATTTGGTTCATCAAAAGTGAGTTAAAAAAATAAGATAGTGAGATTTGGTTGATTAACTGTAAATTAACAAACATATAAGGTGGGACATTTATTTAGGGACAAAGTTTTGGTCTTTTTTTTTTTTTTTTTTTGGAGTCATTTGGCACCTCGATGTCGACTCATCACATTCTGGGGTTGAAGAAGGTCGCAAGGGTTTGGTACTTCGCTGATTAAAAAAATGAGACTTTTAATTGGGGACTAAGGGAGAATTTGTGGGTTTTTTTTTTGGCGGTGAGACTTCATGACAGTCGATTATTTTGTTAATCTTTTTCCTTTTCAGACGATTCCATATGGCGATTCATGTTATCCGGCCCCAAATCATTTTGGGTCTAAGGCTTTGTTGTTGTTATTGTTGTTGGAGATTTCATGACAATGTATATTTGAAGCTGCCATGAGGGGATAGTGGAATACTGACTCAAGGCAGAGGGTTTGTACAGGAAAGAGGAAACACTACCCTACTTCAGAAGAAAGTGTCTCAGCTTAGGCCCTGCTTTTTGCTGAACAGAATTTTTTATTGGCGATAAAAAAAAAACTGAATTATTACTGATTGAAACTTATTTTATCTGATTGAAACTTATTATAACTAATTACAATTTAATTTTACTGACTAGTGATATTTGTTGCATTAGGTAACTCATTATTACCAATTAAAAACTTTAAACCAACTTTTACTTATCAGAACAGTTTCTTTTGCTGATAAACATATTAAATATACTGAATTTTATTTTTACAGTGAAAAGAACAAGGCCTTAATAAAGCCTTTCATAGTCTCAACTCTCAAGCAATTACCAAGGCAGTATTTGGCAAATAAGACTCCTCAATCAAAAAACATGGGGATTAGATCACTACCCTCCTAGTTTATATCAATGCTTATCACTAGTAACAATGGACAAGAAATTAAAAATTTAAAAACAACACTTTCATGAACCTTTCATATCAAGTACACGGGGCATCTTGGTTATTTCCTGATTCTAGAAATAACTAGAACAAGGCAAGGAATATTTGTTTATAAAAGACAATACACCCAAGACTTGCTAGCATGTCACAACTCACAACTACCAACTTTAAATTTAGTAAGTCTGTTTCATGACCATTCTCTCATCAATCTAGTAAAACATTAATCACATCCTATACCCCACCTACATTATAACCTTAATGCCATTCTTTTTCAATGTAGTAGTAAAGCACCAATTCTATACCAGTACACCCCTCCAATATTCTACCCTTGCTGTACTGCTATAAAAATCCAAGCTGCTATTGGAATTGCAGCAAACCCAGTGAGGATTGGAAGAAAACAGGACCAGTGAAATTAGAACTATAGGAAGAAACTCAAGCAGTATGAACCGTATGATGAACTTTTTGTTGTGTTATTGGCAGAATGGGTCTGCTTTAATTCTCTTCCTTGCCCTAATTAAAGCCAATTTCCAACTTCCTCTTATAGCATGCTAACACAGTCACAGTTGTCAAATTTTAATACCTGGGGCAGTTAATGGCAGTATTTACTAACATTAGTTTCTCTGGTACATAATTGGCCACATACTTCCCCACAAGAGAATTTACCATGCTACTAACTAATATATAATCATCTAATCGAATATCATATAATGAATTGGAATCATAAAATTTCCAATTAATTAGAGTAAACAACCTTACTTTCTGATAATTTATACAAACAACAAAATAGCTCGAAAACTCTATCTTACCCAGATTGTGTAAATTCTTGCATGACAGCAGCAGTTTCCCTAACAAGCTGTGTAACAGGGATCGGTTCCTACCACACAATTTGCAAATAGTTAGTGCTACTTGAACATATATGAGAATAGGTAGAAGGAATTGAGAACAAAATTGCCCAATGACAGCAAAAACAATAACCCAAGATGTTTAGTGAAGAATGGAAGGATATAATTGAGCAAAGAGGTTTTCTAACACAAATAATAGAGCATTTCAGTAACAATGTTTAAATACACATGCAAATTAAAAAGAATAATTTACTTTTTTATTGAGCCTAAAAAGAATAAATTACTTTAAAGTGCAATTTTTTATTCATGATTACAGATAAATTTATTGAGGAGAAGAAAAGGAACTTGTTAAGCATTCAATAGATAGATAAATAATAAAAGTGACAGTATAAGACAACAAAAAATCCTGACCACATACAAAAGCAGGGAAGTTACAAAATAAAGAGATACACAAAGCATTAAGAAACCCTTCTTAAATGTAAACAAGAATCATATAACAGAAAAAGTGAGTATTAGCACAATAATTATACTATAAAAAAAATTGAAAAAAAAACCCCACAATATTATCATAAACGAAGGACTGCAATACGACAACTACAAAACCAAGAATCTGAATATCCATAACCAAAAGAGAGCAACAAATAATTTTAAAAGGTACCTTGTATAGTTTATAATATTGTTCTGCCTGCTTTCTGCTTTTACGGACTAAAACACGAGAATCGGGACCCATGCCACTATATATACAAAGATAAAAAGAAATAATCAATAACAGAAGAAAAGAAGACATGAATGAAGATCAAGCATTGGAGGGTTGAAATGGAAGCCCCCATTTTTTAACTTCAACAAGTTGGAAAGGTATGACAAAAACCATGACTGTACAAATCTTTTAGGGGTCGTTTGGTTGGATCATTTGTAATGGATTGGAATGGAGTTAGAATCCATTCCATCTACTTTTTTGTTTGGTTGAGATTTTTAGTAATGGAATCTCATACCCAAGGGGTTCTAATTCCCCCTCATACCCATGGAATCTCATACCCACCCCTCCCCCTAAGATTCACAATCCACTCTATTAATGAAGGATAGAATCCATTCCAACTATAAAACCAAACAACTTTGGACTAGTATGGATTTTAGAATCCATACCTCTCAAGTATGAGATTACATACCAATCCATTTCAACTTAATGAACCAAACACCCCCTTAGAAATTTGGACTCGCACTAAAGATTCGATTCTTAGTCAAATACTTCAATAGGGCAAGACATTATTATGGCAAATGATGGCAAATGCAAATTGCACTACAATCCCTTATTGTGGTAGTGCAAACATGCAGCAATGATTCAATTTTTAGTTGAATACTTTGATAGGGCATTGACATTATTGTGGCAAATGCAAACTGCACTACAATTTGTAATTGTGCTAGTCTATTGCAGCAAGTGGTCCTAAGATATTAGAATGTTTAATCTAATAATGCAGTAAATCACACAGACCTAACTACCAAAAACATGAATTAGGAGCAGGGAAATATGAGTAGATGATGCGAACCTGTAGACAACTCCAATATTAGGCGTCAAAAGTTGAATCTTTTGAACCTGAAGTCAGTGAAAAAATGTTGATAAATAATGAGTTGCATAAAACATAGTGATTTGGGTGGATGAGAAGATTATATGAAGTACTAAGCAAAAGAAAAAAAATAAAATAAAAATAAAAAAATAACATAAAATAAAATATGAGTGCATCACTTTATACAATCAAACTCCTAAACAGTTTGTTGAATAGAAATTGATCCTCACGGATCACCTGAATAACTTTCATGCTGGTTCAAACTTCAAAAATCTACTTACTCTATATAATATTAGATAACAACTTTAAAATTATAACACTCTGATGCATTTACAACCACTTACAGATGCTTCATCCACCAGGATTGAAGGAAGTTTCTTTTCGGTTGCAATAACAACACCATTAGCAGCTGCAACCACCCAAAAAGACGGTATATTTTTCATTAGTATATTTCAAAGTTCTAACAAACGAAAAAATTAAGCTTGAGTCAATAAGGCATGGAAAGGGTAAACCAATACATTAGAGTATCTGAGCATGTCCCAAATAGTCATCAAGTCAACACAGATATAACCTGTTTGCTATATATTCAGGTCCAAAAATTATATAAAGCTAAGAATTTAGCCTTGAAATTGAATACAAAAACAAATGGAAAAGAAACTAAAATTTTAGGGTACTGTTGGCTATCACATGAGGTTAAACTAGTTTAACAATTTCATGAGTCTCTCTCTAAACAAAGCTACCTAGCAAAAGAGTATCAATCAGGGCAACCTCACCTGTTGTGAAGCTTTACAATTGAGTTCAGCTCATAATTACAAACGCAGCCTATTACAATACATATTAAAAAATAGAACATCTATTAATAGTAATTTAAGGACTATAGAGCAGAATGACCCTAATTTTTAAAGTTCCACTTCCACACCCCCCTCCCCCTACGAGACACACAAATACACATAACTCTAAAACAATCTCGAAGAAGGAACTTGCAAGAATTAAACCCTTGTCTTCAAGCAAAAAGGAAGAAAGTATTACCGAATGGAGAAACTGTTATTTTCAAGGGACAGAGATAATAATATCGGCACAAATGAGAACTCAATTTTTTAGCATTGCCAACATTCCCAGCTATATAAAGAATTTTGCACCTCCATAATTATGAAAGTGCACAATAAAGCATGATTCACGAGAAGTCACCCATCTAAGAGCTTCAAGGGGGTTGCAACTTAGTAGTTTCAACATTAAACAAAGCTACTAATCAGCTCGGTATATGAAACTCGTCCTCAAAAAAGTATCAGACATCATTTTCATCGACGAAAGTGATAAACTTTTCGAAACCGCCAACGATATACTATACAAGTATTTGAAACGACATGCTAATCATTCTTCAAAAATCTTACCCCCCATTTCCACCCCACCCTAAGAAAAATTCTATTGCAGAACTTGAGCAACCCATTGAAAAGCAACATTACAAATAAATATTAAATGGAAAAATAAAAATGAAAACAATCAAAAATCACAAAATACTGAAAACCCAACAAAATCAATCATAAATCAGTGAATTGGAGTTTACCTTTAATGCCAAGAGAAGTCTGCCCAGAACCAACAGCAGTTAAAGCGTGTTCGATCTGTACCAGCTTACCAGAAGGGCTGTTTCAAAACACCATTTCAGGATCCAAACATCAATTGAAAGATTAAATACCAAAAAAAAACCCAGTTGGAACTATTGTTGATAGATTATAGTATGAAAATTTAGGTTAATTTATTGACAATTTGGAGGATGAAATAGCAGAAAAAGTAGTGCAAGAGTACCTGAAAGTGGTGAGAGAAAATGAGTATTGGCTGTCTCCCATGGCGGCTTACGATGATGCAGAGCAGAGTAGAGAGGAGATAGAGAGACGAGAGGAGAGATGCTGAGGTTTCGCTTTTACGAAAGAGGAGTGACTCCTTCAGCAAGCAAGATCACAAGATTTATAGCGGAAATGAAAACTAATAATTCTATTTTTGTCATTTCATAACCTATTTCAGACTATCGCCTTCTGATCAGTTTTTTTTATTAATATAAAAAACAAATAAAGACAAAAAAAAAAAAAAAAAAAAAAAAAACCTAATCCCTCTTTCCCCTACCTCCCTGCCAAAGCCCCCCTCCCCTCGCCAGACCAGCCGCCCGCCTGACCCAATCACCCTCCCCTTGACTGAGCCCAACACAGACTACTCCCAACCATACCCATGCCACGAATAGGAAAATTCCGCCTGACCCACAGTTGTAGACCACTTAAACTCCACAATTGCAATTTGTAATTTCAGCATACCACTCAAACTCGTAAATGGTTATTTATTTACAATTATATCAGACCACTCAAACTCCACAATTGCAAAAGGTCGGTGGAGGTCAGGTCACACTGATAACATGAAAGTCCTAAATGTCCACATGAAACTCCAATTCAGGGGAGGTCAGGTGGGTCGCGGCATTGCTGAGGTCAGGTGGAATTTTGGTGTTTTGGGGTTGGGTGGGAGGGCTGCTTGTAACACCCTAAAAATTTATTTCCTTTAAAATACCTGTTTTGCTCTTTTAAAATACAAAATAAGAAATTCTAAGACATTACCACCACCGTGATAACGGCTAAGACAATTATCAAAGACACATAGCGGAAGACTCACTTTAAAACCATTCAAAACAAGTCAACTTAAAAAGTCAAACCAAACGAAAAAATTCAAACCCAGCTCAAACGAAGTCAACCTACAACTTGGAATCATTGTAGCTCCTTATTAAAAACCAAATGAATATTAAAACCTTTGTGTTAGTCTCACAAGCAAATATATAATAATCAAAGCGAATCAAACACATCATATTCTTATAGAAACTAAACAGGAATCGCTCTTCACTCATGCCATCAAGAACATGCTTCATCACCTAAAAAGCTTCTCTTTATTTTGTCCCCACTACTCGCCATTAGAAATGGGTTGTCGTAGGGCCAGATAAAGACAAGGCCAAACAAACATACAAACACACAATCAGCAATGCTGATTATATAAGCGTAAACAGTACACACTAACATGCTTCATCCTATCAACATACAACTTACCTTGTTGCACCTGTTTACAAGCATACAACATACAACATAGCCAACCAATAACAAATGGTTTGTTTATTTAATTTGATTACGCATCGAACGGGTTTCCCCTCTAACCAGCCCCAAATAAAGGGGTACTAACATGGGATCTAACCGTGCCACTATAAAAGAACCACTCATAAGTGGCGGAATTCCTGCGTATAATAAAAAGGAAAATACAGCGTCCTATACTCCCAGTAGAAGCTATGGTTAAATATAAAACCCCATAACTCCCCCCATATGTTCATACTCAAGGTTTATACGTCCAAGAGTTTTGATGCTTAATCTCTTTCACTTTACGTTGTTTACATATATTTTAGACTTGGTGATGACTCTCAATCCACAACACAACCAATCAACATAAATCATTCAAGTAATAAAACATTTCAATTTAATTCTTGAATAATTAGTGACCACATTTAATTTAATGTTGAACCCTTTTTAAACTATCTCGGCGTTAAATAACACCTTGAGCGCATAATGCACCACAAATCCTATCCCTCGGTGTTTAAAACACCTTAAGTGCACTTAGGCACCAATATATAATTTAATCCTCGTGTACGTAGACACTTAAATAGCTCCTTTCTCATGCTTATAGCATCAATAAAAATTATATGAACTAAAATAAAATTCCCTTTCAATATTCCCAACTCAATTAAACATTTAGTTTAATTAAACTTGCTCCCAATCATGCCAATAATAAAAGTGTGGTTCATAATCAACATCCCAACATAATTAATTCCAATCAACTATTCACCTCAATAATTCATACTTCACAAATCAATCTAATCAACAATTCCAATCAATACCTATCATGATACTACCTTGAAATTAATTAAACAAAGCATAGCATGCTTCTGCACACTTAAATAATTACCGAGTACGCGAACGTACCTCGAATATAATCTCAAAATCGCCACGACTACACGAAATCACTCACTTGGAAGTCTCCTACAAGGCTACAACCCAAAATTAGAAAGAGACATTAATACCTATTCATAATATATTTCCAGCAATATATACACTCTTTTAATCATTTTTAAACCTTCTAAAACATGCTGAAAATTAATTTAAACCACCTACTTGTATTCCCATTTAAAGGGTTGTCAAAAATCATTTCAAGAAACATAATTCTAGCCTTTATACAAAAATTCCAGCATTATAAAAACTCATAAACTTGCTGTAATTTTGTTTTAAAACACTAATTTCAATAGTTTTAATCAACTACAATCAAATCCCATCAATAATTATTAACTTAGAAATCTAGGGTTTCAATTTGGGGCTTTTTAATTAAAAAACCAAATCTAAAAATTATATACATAATAATCATTATTAAAACATCATAAAATCATCACACACACCCAAAATCAATAACTAATCAAGGTTGGATTAATTTAAAACAAAAGAGAGAAAGAGAGAGTTTGTTTTTTTTTAAACACAATCGCACGCACGCGGAAGGGGTTATTGCCGCCCTCCACGCTGGCGGCTGCTGCTCCCGGTTGCTGCTGGCGGTGATGGCCGGCCGGTGGGAAGTGGTGGTGGCGCTCGACCACCTTGATGTTTGTGCGTGTGAGTGTTGTGAGGGAGAGGGGAAAATTTAGGGGAGAGAGAAAATAAGAGGAGAGAGAGAGAATTTACCTTTGGGTATTCTCCACCTTGGGCAAGATCTAATTTGCTCATAAGATGGGTATGTATACCCCCTCTCCAAAACCCTCCTAACTTAAATTCCCCTTCTACCCTTAATGATTCATTCTCTTATTCAAACTAGTCATTGACTTTCTTTAAAATTCCATTGGCCATAAAACATCCTTTTATAAAATAATATGCCCCAAAGTTTCTAAATAATAAAATAAAATATTTTCAAAACGATTAAAAAAATAAAAATGGACCTTTAATTAAAATAAACCTTTTTAAATTAATAAAATACCATAAATAATTCATTTCGAATTATTTAAATACTTCATAAAATAATGTTTTAAATTAAAATACGTATAAAAATACGGAGTATTACAGTCTACCCTCCTTATAAGGAGTTTCGTCCCGAAACTTGGGTAACGAAAAATCAAACTTTTTCCTCACTTTGTGTAATATTGCTGTAATCTTTTGACATACTTTTACCTTTAATGTCTCCTTGAAATCAAAAGTACTTGAAATAATCGTTTAAAATGTGCAAAAAGCACAAAAATAACTGAAAATATAGGGAAAAAGCGCGAAAATTCCACCGCATTATACCCCCTTAAAGAAGCGAGTTACGTTCCTGTAACTCAACATACCTTAAACAACTCAGGTTATTTCTTTTTCATCTCATCCTCAGCTTCCCAAGTTGCTTCCTCATATTCTTGGTTGGACCATAGCACCTTAACAATCTTAACTTCCTTGTTGCGTGTACTACGCACTTTACTGTCAAGGATCTTGACAGGTCTTTCCTCATAAGTTAAGCTTTGATCTAACTCAATTATTTCAGGTTGTAGCACGTGCGACTTAACAGGTATATACCTTCTTAACTAAGACACATGAAATACATCATGCACCCTACTTAGCTCCATATGTAGGACCAACCTATAAGTTACTTTTTCTATTCTCTGTAATATCTCATATGGACCAATATACTTTGGGCTAAGTTTTCCTTTCTTCCCAAATCTCATAACAACCTTCATTGGTGATACTTTCAACAACATTTTGTCACCAACTTCAAATCTTCTTCCCTACGCTTCAGATCTGCATAACTCTTTTGACGATCTTGTGCTGCTTGAATCTTAGCTTGAATCTCTTTTACCTACTTAATTGTATCCTCGATCATTTGAGGCCCTTAGATCATTGTTTCACTTATGTCGTTTCAACATACCGGGCTACGACACTTTCTTCCATATAATGCCTCTAATAGAGTCATACTAATGCTCGCATGATAACTATTGTTATAAGAAAATTCAATTAAGTCCAAGCTATCTTCCCACCCCCCTTGGAAGTCTATGACACAAGCTCTCAACATATCTTCCAAGGTTTGGATAGTTCTCTCAATTTATCCATCTATAGCAGGGTGGAATGTTGTGCTCATCTTTAGTGTTGTACCAAAATTTCCTGAACACTCTTCTAGAACTTTGAAAGAAACCTAAAATCTCTATCAGACAAAATATCCTTTGGAACTCCATGTAACTTCACAACATTCTTGATGTAAGCTTTTGCAAGTTGCTCCATCTTCCAAGTCTCCTTCATTGGTATGAACACTGCAGATTTAGTAAGTCTATCCACCATGACCCAAATGGTATCATTTCCACTCTTTGACTTTGGGAGTCAAGTCACAAAGTCCATCGAAATGCAATCCCACTTCCATCCAGGAATTTCCAATGATTCCACGGTTCCTTGCGGTCTCTTGTGCTCTATTTTCACCTTTTGACAAGTTAGACACTTCGCTACAATTTCTGCAACTTCATTCTTTATTCTAGGCCACCAATACATCTTTTTCAAGTCTTTATATAGCTTGTCCCCTCCTGGGTGTACTGGGTATGATGTATTGTGACCTTCTTTCATTAATTTTCTCTTTACTTCCTCACATTTTTGTGGTACATACCATCTACCCTTGTACCTTAAACTCCCATCTTCATGAATTTTGAAATTTGTAGCCTTTCCTTGCTTTATCTTCTCACGAACCCTATCCAACTTAACATCTCCTGCCTGGTTTTCCCTTATCTCATCAAATATTATTGGTTGAATGCTTAAATTCGCAAGTATACCTGCTGGTACTCCCCATTCTACCACTTCTAGGTTCATTTTCCTCATTTCCCTACACAACTCATCATCAGCCACTATCAAAGTGTTCAGTCCATGACTGGTCTTACGACTTAGAGCATCTGCAACTACATTTGCCTTCCCTTCATGATATTGTATGTCTAAGTCGTAGTCCGTTGAAAATTCTAAAACCATCTCCTTTAGCGTGAGTTTAGATCCCTTTGGGTGAATATGCACTTCAATTTTTTATGTCTGTGTAAATCCTACATTTCACTCCATACAAGTAATGCCTCCAAATCCTTAGTGCAAAAATAATTGCAGCTAATTCTAAATCATGAGTGAAGTTTACTTCATGAGGTTTTAATTGTCTTGATGCATATGCAATCACCTTTCCATTTTACATAAGCACACATCCCATACCATTCTTGGATGCATCACTATACATCATAGATTCCACTATCATCTGGCAATGTTAGCACTGGTGCTGTAATCAACTTTTGCTTCAAGAGTTCGAACGCTTCCTCACACTTCTCATCCCACTCGAATTTCTTGTCCTTCTTCATTAAAAAGGTCATAGGCTTAGCAATCTTAGAAAAGTCCTTCACAAAACGCCTATAATACCCTGGTAAACCTAAGAAACTCCTAACGTCAGACACCGTCTTTGGCGTAGGCCATGCTTTCACTGCCTTAATCTTTGCCGGATCCACTTCTACCCCATCCTTAGACACTAAGTGACCTAGAAATGCTACTTTCTCCAACTAAAACTCATACTAGGAAAACTTCGCATAAAGCTTTTTCCCCCTTAAAGTTTGTAAAATTGCTCTCAAATGTTCCACATGTTCCTCCTTATTCTTTGAATACACCAGTATATCATCTATGAACATCACGACAAACTTGTCCATAAATGGATGAAACACCCTATTCATCAAGTCCATAAAGATTGCTGGAGCATTCGTCAATCCAAATGGCATTACTATGAACTCATAATGTCCATACCTTGTTCTAAATGTAGTCTTGGGAGTATCTTCGTCTGCGATCCTCAACTGATGGTATCAAGACCTTAAATCAATCTTGGAAAACATAGATGCGCCCCTCAATTGGTCAAATAGGTCCTCAATCCTTGGTAATGGGTACTTGTTCTTTATGGTGACCTTGTTTAACTCCCTATAGTCGATACATAACCTCATACTTCCATCCTTTTTCTTAACAAACAACACTGGAGCTCCCCAAGGCGATGCACTTGGCCTTATGTACCCCTTTTCTAGTAAGTCCTGCATTTGCTCCTTGAACTCAATCATTTCTGCAGGTGTCATTTGATATGGTTCCTTGGAAATTGGTGCTGTCCTTAGGACCAACTCTATTGTGAAATCAATTGCCCTCTTAGGTGGCATCCCTGGAATCTCTTCTGGGAACACATCTAGAAACTCATTCACCACTTCTATGTTCTTAGGCTTAACTGTCTCTTCAGGTTCCAAGTTCCTTACACTACAAAAATATATTGGATGTCCCTTCTTTATATACTTAGCCAACTTCATCATAGAGATGATCCTTGGGCATTTTGCTCCACCATGCTTCCAATGTGTTACCAACTCACCCTCAGCTGTACTTAACTGCACTTTCGGCGATCGATAATGAATCTCGCACTATACTTGCTCAACCAATCCATTCCCAATATGATATCAAAGTCACTCAACCCAAATTCAATGAGGTCAGACAAAAACACCTTTCCCTTGATCTCTAGTGACACATCCTTAAAAGTCTTGGTACATTGTACTACCCCTCCCGTAGGAATAACTATAGGTACATCTATGACATCTACGGTTTTCAAACAGTGCAATAGCTTTGAAACAATGGATTTTGAAATGAAAGAAAAAGTTGCACCAGAATCAAACAAAACTTTAACAAGAATAGAGTTAATAAAAAAAGTACCAGTAATAACATCGTTAGTAGTATCAGCTTAATGCCTATTGATCATATTTAGTTTTCTTGGAGATCCACTCTTCACCTGATTATTCCCATTATTGTTGCCTTTCACCCCATTCTACCGTGCCCCTTTGTTCCCTGCATAATTGTTGTTTCCCTAAAAGTTTCTTTGAGCCCCTCCTTGATTATTTCCCTGCTTGTTGTGATTGGAGTCTTTGGAGAAGCACTCATACTCCCTATGTCCTAACTTATTGCAAGCACGGCAAGTAACTAGGTTGCCCTCGCAGTCTTTTCCAGGGTGATTATTCCTGCACCTCTTACAGAAATAACGCCTTCCTTCCTTATTATTTCCCTGGTTAGAGTTCTTAGCCCCTCCATTGAAGTTTCGTTCACCTTGACGATTGTTATTGTGGAAGTTATTGTTGCTGTTAAAGTTGTTGTTATTGTGGTGGTATTTCTGCTTCTTAAAATTGTTCTAGTTACCTTGCGGGTTCCTAGAGTTTTGTCCCATCTCTTTCCTTTTTTCCTTCCCTTCCACTTCAGCTAATTCTTTCTTTTTCTTCAACTCCAACGCATAAAGGTGTGCAGACCTCCCATAGACTTCAATTAAGGTTTCGAACACTTGTTCACACAGCTTTAGCTGCAAACAGTGGCTAATCCACTCTCAAACTTCCTGGCTTTTGCCTTTTTTGTAGCAACAGACTCTTTGGCAAACCTTGACAGCTAAATAAACTTAGTATAATACTCAGTGACTGACATATCTCCTTTCTCCTATTGCTAGGTTAGAAAATTCCTCTGCTTTCTGTTATTGTAGGAAACTAGGGTAAAACTTGTCCCTAACCTTCTCCTGAAACATAGTCCAATTGAAACCAAGTAGTGCCTTAATGGTAGCCTCATTTTGTTGCCACCAAAGGTCAGCTTCACCCCTGAGGTGATAGATAGCACAACCTACTTACAACGAATTTTCTAGGCATCCTACTGCCCTAAACAGTTTCTCAAATTCCCTTAACTAGTTTTCCAGCAATGTTGGATCAGGTTCGCCTTGATAGGTTGGTAGCTTGCTTTGCGCCACCTTCTTAAATAGTTCCCCCTGAGCATCCCCATTGTTGGTCGAGTTTCTTGCCAACTGTTGAGCGACCACTGCCAACTGCCTTATGACAAGCGCTAAATCAGTCGCACAATCTAGGCTAAGTCAAACACAATTTATAACAAACACCTCACTCAAACAAGTACAATGGCAAGCAAGGGTTCGGTCCAGGGAGAACGGGAATCAATCGCTAAATAATCTTAACACTCAAGCTAAATCGAAATCAAGGTGTAAGTGGTGATTAACTAACAAACTACAACTAAGGATTGAATTCAAAGGATTAAAACACTAGGGGAATGGGATTCACTCGACCAATAGCAATTAGGCAAATAGGGAGGAACAAGGATGATGGAATAGCAAAGACCACATGCAAGACCAACTTCAAACGATATGAAAACAAATCAAATCATTAAGCTTAGATCCCTCATTAACTTAGCAATAAAAGATACATAATCATATTATAATAGGTAATGAAACATTCAACTCACATTTCCATGTCGAACCAAACATTTCATGCCATCAAGTTCAACAGTCTAGGTTAATTACTCCTATCATGAAGAACTAATAAGCAATCCCATATAATCCATTTTAATCACAATCCATCATCAAAATCACTCCCAAACTCACATAATCACCATTAGGATGAGTTTCACCCAACCCCTAGCTAAGGAACTACTCACACATCATATTGAAAAGCACAAAATCAAAATCTAGGGTTCTAATCTTGCTCAACAATCATCAAAGAGAAATTCACCAAAAATAGTGCTAAACATTCAACTAAACATAAATAGGGACTAAGAGATTCAAATAACCATGCAAAATAAAACAAACAAGAGATTAAGAGTAAAGAGAGATAAGAAAATGTTATTAAATGAGAAACTTCAATAATCTTGATTGCAATGCTTTTCAAACTTGGAATAATCTTCAAATCAATTACAAAGTGTTTAAATTTGATTAGGAACTAAACAAAACCTAAGAAAAAATGTTTAAACCCTAAGGCACTATTACTAAGCCTTTCTCTCTCTACCATCTCTCCTCATAAATGAGGCAATCAATCTACTTAAAATTAGTTTGAAACAAAGGGGGTGGAGAGAACAAGAAACTGCTCTGAATCAGATCGGCACGGACGTGCCAAACACTGCACGGCCGTGCAGCATGGTCAGAAGAGCTTGAAACTGGAGCAGGGGCTAGCACGGACGTGCCACATACGACACGGACGTGTCACATATGGCACGGGCGTGCCACACTGTAATCCCCTGTATTTTTAAATATTTTATTCATGAAATTTTATTTTATTTATAATATTTATTTGTATTTTTTCAGAATTTAATTTTCAAATTATTAATTTGGGTCAAAAATTATTTTAGGCTAAAATATTTTACGAACCTATATCCTACAATCCATTATTATAAAAACAAAGCCTAACCCGTTTGTTTATTTAATTGACCCATTATTTTCATGAGGCCCAATTCTACCCTACAATTCTCTCCTATAAATACCCCATGAATCCCCAAATTTTCCCCCACACAAAAAGGTTAGTCTTATTTTCTTCCTCCTTTATTTCTTATTATTTTCATAAAGCTTATGTAATTGATTTTTGGGTTTTGGTTTTTATTGCTTGAAATTAGTTTATTTAGTATCAAAATCATGTTTTTGATGTTTTAACTAATAATTTCAGATTATAATTGTTGTTTTAATTTCAGATTTTGTAATTTTAAACCTAGGGTTTTAATTTAGTTAAATTGGGATTTTAGGGTTCTAATGATCAATTAATTTGGGGATTTTGTTCCTATTGAATTTCTAATGATTAATTAAGCATAAAAACAAATTTTCAGTTTTCCGTAATCAACTTTTATCTCTGTTCTTAATTTTTTTTAATCATGTTTTAATCACGTTTAGATTCTAACTCGTCCGATTTTTACAAAAAAATAGTGTTTTTCGTGTGTAAACAACGTTTTAATCAAAATTCACTACCTTTGATAGTGAGCACCACCCTCTCGTGGCTAAATTCAGCCTCTAAATATGGTTTTCGGGCAGTTTTTGATTTTTAACGAAGGTTTAATGTTTAAAATAAATTTTCAGATTTTTATAAAGCTCTAAACTTGCTATAATTTCATGAGTAAGTATGTATTTTAAGGTTTTTATGTAGGAAACTTAAAGAACAATATATATATATAAGCTTTTAATTCTAGTAAAAAGGAAGGTTTTAAAGTGTTGTTTAATTGAATTTCGAAGGTTTTAAAGTAAGTTAGTATTGTTGTAAATTATATTGCTTGGGTATTGATTGAATTATTATTATTTGGTTTAGGAGGGGCTTTGTAGAAGGCGATTTCTAGTTCCTAAAGTAGCCAACCAGCTCGTTTACTCAAGGTAAGTACAAGGATATGAAAACCTTGACTTTAGGAGCATGTTTAAGGAATGGGAAAAACTTAGAATCGTGTTAGGAAAATTGTAGATTGGATGAAATTATTTGGTAGTGAGTTTGATTGATGATTAATGTGATGATTGGTTTGATTTATGTATGAGAAACGCGTATTGATTTTATTTTTGTAAGTGTTATTTATGAAATAACTTGCAAGATAAGCTAAGAGGCTAAGGTACATAAATATATGGTATGATTTATCTTATTACTCGTTCATGTTTATGAATTGGAATGAGTAAAGGGAGATTTAAAGTCTTATAATACGAGGTTGAGGATTGAGGTGCCCTATGCACTTAAGGTGTTTATACACCGAGGTAGTTAAAGGATTTAATAATAAATATTGTTTGTCACTAATAAATCAAGAATTGAATTGGAAATTTGAATTGTTTGAATGATGGATGTATGATTGGTTGTATTGTCTTGCATTTGAGTCATCATCAAGTTTAAACTGGTAAATCATGTAAAGTGCAAGAAGGATGAGCAATAAAACTCTGGATTTGTGCACATCTAGAGTAATGACAAACAGGGGTTGGGGTACACGGGGTATTAGCCGTGTACTTTCTAGAGGCCGTCTGATCTACGAGTCTCTTGTTTTCAAATGTTTTTCTAAACTATAAGGAGTTAGACGAGATCCCATACTAGTTATGGCCACAGAGTCGCGCCCGTCTGCCATTGGATGTTTATTGATGTTTCCGAAAGGAGGCATGGGGTGTTTCTTTTATTGATGTTCCGGAATGGAGCATGGGGAGACAACCTTGTCTATTGCTTAATCCAATCAACAAATGGAATGAAATGAATTATTGTTAGTAATTAGTGAAGTCTTAGTAATGTTAACAGTTGAGGCGTGTGTGTTTGAGTCAAAAATTAGATTGTGTGTGCTGATTGATTTTTAGTAACATGTTAGGGATTCTTTGTTATATTTCGTAGCTTGTATGTACTCAGCGTTGCTGATTGCGTGCTTTTGTATGTCTTTTTCCTGGTCATGGCCTTCGCCTTTTCAATGACCCTGTAATGATCCAATTTTTACACTTGTAATATTGGGGAGCAGATTAATCACAGATTTATACATAATCAGAACTTGCATCAAGGTGGTGGGATTTTGAGTGGAGTGTTGGATATTTCCACAGTATATTTCATTTCATAAGTTTGGATTTATTTTAACTCTGGTTTGATTTATTTACTACTTTTATTGGGTTTTGAATAAGCGCCTTAATGGTTCCGACTTGTAAGACTAAATTTGGTTTTGAAACTTATTTATAACTGAGTTAGTTTTTCCGCTGCTAAATTCTGAACTAGCCTTAACGTTTGAACACGTGGCGGAAGCACGTCAGTAATTCTCTTAGGTTTTTAAGAGAGAATTATTGGGGTGTTACACACAAAGTGGCATGGACGTGTCACATATAGCACGGGCGTGCCACATAGTGGGACGAGCGTGTTGCCAAGGTAGTAGCTTCGACGTGCTCAGCAGCTATCTTGCACAGGCGTGCCAATTTCTGCACGTCCGTGCAACCTTCACAGAAGGTTATGCCAATCTTCAAACTTCTTTGCACGACCGTGCCAAGCATTGCACGACCATGCAGAGTTCCAGGAGGCCTTTAAATGAAATTCAAGCCTAGCAAAAGATACCTCAAGGCCTTGGCTTCTTACCCAACCATCGGGATGTCTCGTAAGGGTCTAAGCATACCTGAAAATGCATCAAAACACTAACAAAACCCGTGAAGCATGACAAATATGAAGAAAGTGCGGAAACAGAGCGATAAGTGAGCAAAATAGCTAGAATATGGCAATAAGTGAGCACTAACTCACCCTAAAACCGCGCACTAAAGTACGTTGTCAAATCCCCCCAAGCTGGACTTTTGCCAGTCCTCGAGCAAAACATAGATAGTAGAGATGATGCAAGCACTACGAAGAACACATAACATGGTAAGGCATTAGAATCACATCAAATCTAAAAAACGGGAAGAATGCTCGATTCGGACTCACAAGAATAGATAAACACCAAAGAATACTAACCCCTTTTCTCAAATAAACGAAGGAAAGCACGACCTAAGATGCCCATGGTTGAAAGAAACAAATCTAGACAAAGCATAGAGAACTAGTGATTCATTCTCCACCCCCTAGCCCCATCTAAAACGGTCGGCGTTCTCCCCCATAGTATCAAATCATCCCTTTAGTTAGCTCCTCATGATTTCACGAAGGAACCGGAAAAAGATTCAAACATTTTGAGGAAATAACGAAGATATCCCGACATCTCAATTACACATGATCTCTCTATAGGGTTGAAATTCATCTCCCTCCACCGGTCTATTGACCACACACCTCTAAAATCTAAGGGTCTTTCAAAGGTTGAAATGAGTTGGCAATGGGTAAAGGTAGGAGAATTCAATTTAAAACATTGGAGGCATATCCTAAGTGAAGAAAAAGAATCGTCACCCTCAAAACAAAACTCAAAAACGCACCAAATCTCAATTGAATAACCTTAACCTTGAATAGGTCACACTACCAACTTTATTTAATCAAAACTCAAAACAAACCCCACTTTATATATATATATACTTATATATATATCTTTCTTTTTTAAAAAACTTTATTTGATGTCCTTGCCTTTTTAAACTTTGGACGACCTTTTTTTTTTCAAAGAAATACAAATCGACGTTCACATTGCAATCTTTCTTTTCTTTTCTTTTTCAAAGCTTTCTTACATTGCATTTTCACATTCAAATCCAGCTTTCAACTTTTTGCTAGTTCCAAAACATCAAAACACAATTCTTGCTTATAAGCAATTCGCTCAAACAACAGCCTCACGAGCCAAACGCTTCACTAATTAAAGGGTTGGTAAAACTTTGGTCATTAGGGTTGTAATGTGGGTAAACAAGAATGGGAAATATAAGGCTCAAATTGGCTAGCAAGTAGGTTGATGCAAGATAGAAAATCAATTTGTAACTAAATAAAAAGAAGTAAAACGAAGATGAGAAAATGCCCTTTTCCTCCTCTAAAGGTGTTAAGTCACGGTCTTGGGGGCTAAAAGTCAACATAAAGATCAATACATGCGTAATCAAGGATCCAAAAGTGCCACACAACAAGAATGATGAAGGTTAGAACAATTAAAACCTCACAAGGGATGAAGAAAGTTAAGCAATTACCAACCAAAGGGGTCAAATCCACTATAGGGAGCAACTCCATCTTACCACAAACCCGTGGACTAAGGATTCAAATGATCTCAAAAGTTCTAACCTAGCTACCTTAGCTAAATCTCGTCTATTTCAACCAAGGGCACTCTCAACCCGTGCAATCCATCATTGACACAAGAAACAACAAGCATTTTAAGGCACAATCATCGCAAGAACCGAGTCCAAATACATGAGCAAAAATCCAAAACCAAATACATCATCTTGCCTTATCATGCTCAAAACTAAGGAAAATCAAAACAAAGGAAAATAGGAAGAAATCAAACGGTTCACAAAAAAGGAATATAAATCCAAATAAATCCCAATCGACAAACAATGATCGTTGATATCAACATCAACGATCCCAGGTTCCTTAGAACCAATTAAACATCCTCGAACCATTCAACTCGATCCTAAAACTGTCCTAGGCTAAGCACACCAAAGAAATAAAAACTAAAAGAAAGATCTAACCAAATGCTCTTGAAGGCACAACCAAGTAACCATATCATTTGACGATTCTCCGAATGTTGCTTTTATGAATCTTCAAATCTACACAAGTGAGATGAAAACAAACCAAAACAAACACTAGACAAAGAAAAAGGTTAGAAAGGGAAAAGAAAAATAAAAGCTAACACTCTATTTTTTTGCTTTTTCTCTTTTCTTCTTCTTCTTCTTCTTTTTTCTTTTTTTTTTTTTTTTTTCCTACAAGAAACAACAACTATGGAGCAACAATTCACCCCCCCAAGCTAGTATAAACATTGTCCTTAATGTTAGACATCAAGGACTAATAAAGGATAAGGAGAGGTAAAGAGGGTTATACCTCAATGGCTAGGGCCACCGCCTTGGGAGCTCGGTCCCGGGTAGAATTGGCGGTAAACGGAACGGAATTCTGTGAGCTCACCATGAAGACGATCGAAGCTATCCCTCATGGTAGTGAAGGTAACCGTCATGTCTTCATTAGACCTACTAACGCTCTCGTTGGACAACCATAGTCCCTCAAAATCTGCGCGAAGGCCTTGAAAACCTTGTTGTAACTCATCAAGCGCTGCTCATAATTAAATGAGCTACTCTCGGCCTCCGGCATTGGGACATCAAACCCTTGCCTAAATTGTTGCTCGCCTTGCTGTTGTTGGGGTTGCTCCTCCCCTTGACCCTGTTCATCACCACCACCACCACCACCATCATCATCATCGTCATCACCATCATCGCTGTTACCTTCAAAATTAGGAGCAAAGAGCCAATTTTCGTGCTCGTAGACGACTGTCTTCTCGGGATTTGGGAGATATGCATAGGACTTGCCTCCCATCAGCCACAAGAAACAATCCTCCTCCTGGGTCTCCTCCAACCAATGCATGGCTTTGAGATCCCTCATGTCAAGCCGGGTTGGCCCCGGTAGATTTCTTCACGTGAAAAGTCAAGGTCAAAGAAAACAACAATAATGGTAATCATTCCCCCAATAGTGATCACCCCACCTCCCTTGGCAACATCCTCTAGGTGGTCAACCAACCAAGCCCCTAAGTCAAGCCTCTCATCCCCCTCACTAAGGTGCCACAAGAAAAGAAGCTCCCTACTAGAGACAACTCTGGAACTACCCCCCTAAGCGAAGATGGTAAGGGCTATCAGCCTTTGAGCAAGGCGGAAAACGGGGTTTACAATTGAAGTGGCCTTATCCGACCTAGGATTCTTATTGGTTTTATCGGTGATCTTTTGCTAAAAGGCACCGGGAAAGAAGTTTTTGGATGTCTTATCCTTAGGCCCAAACTTGCTACCCGATCGCCACCCAAAAGCCGTGCTCATTTGCTCTATAGTCATTTTATGGGGTTGGTTCATCAATTGAAAAGTCATATAACGCGGGGAGTGGTTGGTGTCACGGTGCACATATAAAGAGGATAAAAACTCAAGTGTAAGTCTTCTATATGTGCTTGCATGTAAGTCTAACCAACTCTCCATCCTAGCATATGAAAATAGTTGCCTCATATCCCCTTCAACCCCTAGAGCATTTCCTATCGAAGGGTCATATGCTTATCCTAGGAAAATTGGTCATAAATTCCGGATTATTAAATTCAATCCCTAGGGTATCCACCCGTGGTGGAGCAACGGAAGGGGTAGGTTGGGTACGGGTTCTTTTGTTAGCGTTAGAGACATTCTTTCGACGAGACATGATGAGTTCGGTGAAAAACTAAGGCCAAAAGAAAACAAATTCCAACAATAATCAACACAAACACCAAATAAATCACAAAAAACCCGAGACAATAATCATTACTATCACAAACACCAATAATTCAACAATTTGAAACAAGGTTAGCAAATATAAATGAATATCAAAAATCAAAGTAAGTAAGGAGATTGAAGTGAGTATACCAATGCTTTATGTGGGTGTAAAACCCGCAAATGAACTCAATCAACACTTATTTGCACTTGCTAAACCTTTGTGCTTCACCAATTCCACTTAAAGATTCAATCTTTGAAAACCCCCAATTTTGATTCTTGAAAGTTAGGGTTTGATGGAGATGGCTAGAAATTCGAATTTGAGAGGAAAAGGGTGAAGTAGATTGATGAATATTGATGGGAATGATTATAGAAGGAGATTAGAAGCAGAAAGGTTGAAGATTTGTGGAGTTTTGTGGAGGTTTGAAGTTTTCAAAGGGGGTATCCAATGGGGAGAGAGAGAGAGTGTGTGAGTGAGTGTGAAAAAGGAGTAAGAGGGAGAAGTGAAATAAAAGGGGGTGAAATAGCAAACTGCTCATATGGCACGGACGTGCAGGATCTTGCACTAACGTGCTATCTGCCCAGAAAGCCTTGCATGGGCGTGCTGAATTCTGCACGGGCGTGCAGGCTAGCCCAGAATGCCTTCGCACACCACACACGGACGTGCCAAAAGTAGCACGGTCGTGCAGCCTTAAGCACAGTTGTGCCAAAAGTTGCACGTCCGTGCAATCTTCACAAAAGACTTTTAACAAATTCTCACATATTTACATGGCCGTGCCACAAGTTGCACGACCGTGCAGCCTTAAGCACGGCCGTGCCAAAATTTGCACGTCCGAGCAGCCTGCACAGATGACTACCTTTTCTAATCTTTTCTCCTCTCTCTTTTCTCCCATTTTTTTTTCTCAATCAAAGCAAAATACACGGGTTTCCTCCTAGAAGCGCTTCTTTAACGTCACTAGCTTGACGTACTTCACACTTAAAAGGTGTGATTACATTGCATTAACTCAATCAAACCAACATGAGCACCTTCATGGTAAAGCTTGAGGCGATGCCCATTGACCTTGAATGACCTCGTTCCATCCAAATCATTGAGTTCAACGACTCCATGAGGAAAGACCTCTTTTATGGTGAAAGGTCCACTTCATCTAGACATGAGTTTACCGGGAAATAGTTTCATCCTTGAATTGTAAAGTAACACCTTATCACCAACGTTGAAGGTCTTCTTTTCAATTTGTCGGTCATGCCACTCCTTTGACAGGGTTTTGTACAAGCTTGCACAATCATATGCATCCATCCTTAGTTCCTCTAACTCCTGCAAATCTAGCCACCTTTGTTCACCAGCACTCGCCAAAACAAAGTTGATCTTTTTGATAGCCCATTGAGCACGGTTTTCAAGTTCAACTGGAAGGTGACAAGACTTACCATATACAAGTCGGTAGGGGGTAGTGCCGATGGGGGTTTTGAAAGCGGTTCTATAGGCCCAGAAGGCATCATTTAGCTTGTCCAACCAATCTTTCCTATTTTTAGCCACTGTTTTCTCAAGAATCACCTTGATTTGGCGATTGAAAACCTCCGCTTTCCCACTTGTTTGTGGGTGATAAGTCGTACCGAAGCGTTGATGGACCCCATTCCTTCTCAACATCTTTTGAAAACATTGTGAACAAATGAGAACCATTGTCACTTACAACCGCTCTTGGGACCCCAAATCTAGGAAATATGACCTTATTGAATAATTTCATCACAACTTTGTGGTCATTTGTTAGAGAGGAAATTGCTTCCACCCACTTTGAAACATAATTGACCGCCACAAGTATATATTGGTTCCCATTAGATGAGGGAAAAGGCCCCATGAAATCAATGCCCCACACATCAAACACCTCAAGCTCAAGAATCGGTTGTTGAGGCATTTCATTTCTCTTCAAAATATTACCGGTTCTTTGGTAAGAGTCACACGTTTTCACAAAACCCCATGAATCTTTGAAGATATGAGGCCACCATAACCCGCTTTGTAGCACTTTCAAGGCTGTTTTGTTGGCACCCATGTGTCCTCCACAAGGATCGGAGTGGCACATCTTCAAAACACTCTTTACTTCATCGTTTGACACACATGTACGGAGTAAACCATCTACTCCACTTTTGAAAAGGACCGGATCATCCCATATGTAGTGCCTTGCTTCCCTTTTCAACTTCTTCTTTTGGTTCCTTGAAGCATTTGGAGGAAACTCCCCACAAGCCAAATAGTTCACCAAATCCGTAAACCAAGGAAAATCTTTCATGGTCAACAAGTAAAGCACATCATCTTTCAACTTATCACAAATTGGGACCCCATCATCATTATCTAGCATGTTCTCCAACCAGGAGAGGTGATCCGCTACAACATTTTCCGCCCCCTTCTTATCCCGAATTTCAAGATCAAATTGTTGTAAAGACAACACCCAACGGAGGAGGCGTGGTTTGGATTCCTTCTTGGCTACAAGATACTTAATAGCCGCATGGTCGGTGTAAACAATAGTTTTGGAACCAATGAGGTAGTTCCAAAACTTCTCAAAAGCATAGACTACGGCTAGAAATTCCTTCTCCGTTGTTATATAGTTGCGTTGTGCTTCATTTAAAGTTTTTGACATATAATAGATCACATGAAGTCTCTTGTCAATCCTTTGCCCAAGCACACCCCCTATGGCCACATCACTCGCGTCACACATAAGTTCAAAGAGCAAATCCCATCTTGGCCCTTGCACAATAGGAGTAGAAATCAAAGCTTTCTTTAACTTGTTGAAAGCATTGAGGCAATCTTCATTAAACACAAAATAAGCCTCTTTTTGAAGAAGAGCATTAAGGGACCTAGCAATTAGTGAGAAGTCTTTGATAAACCTTCTATAAAACCCCGCATGCCCAAAAAATGATCTTACTCCCTTCACATTGATTGGGGGTGGTAGCTTCTCGATTACTTTAACCTTAGCTTTGTCAACCTCAATTCCTTTGTTGGAGATCTTATGCCCAAGGACAATTCCTTCCTCAAGCATAAAGTGGCACTTCTCCCAATTCAAGACCAAATTGACTTTTTCGCATCTTGCCAAGCACTTGCCCAAATTTGTCAAGCAATCCTCAAATGTAAGGCCACCAACCGAAAAGTCATCTATGAATACCTCCATTTCCTCTTCAAGCATATCGCCAAATATGCTCATCATGCATCTTTGAAACGTCCCGGGTGCATTGCATAGAAGCAAAAGTTCCATAAGGACAAGTAAAGGTTGTTTTCTCATGGTCATCCGGGTTTATGGGAATTTGGAAGAAACTCGAATAACCGTCGAGAAAGCAATAATACTTGTGCTTAGTTAGTCTTTCAAGCATTTGATCTATAAAGGGGAGGGGGAAATGATCCTTTTTGGTAGATGCATTTAGACGTCTATAGTTGATACATATCCGCCAACCGGTCATGGTCCTAGTTGAGATGAGATCACCTTCCTCATTCTCAACTATGGTCATACCCCCTTTCTTAGGAACAACATGCACGGGGGAAACCCACCTTGAACTCAAAATGGGGAAGATGATGCCGGCATCTAGGAGCTTGGTGATTTCCTTCTTCACCACCTTCCCCATTTGAGGGTTGAGTTTTCTTTGCCTCTCTATGGATGGCTTTGCACCCTCCTTCAATGTTATGTGATGCATGCAAATAGCGGGACTTATACCCTTGAGATTATCAAGGGTATAGCCCAAGGCATTTTGGTGGTTTCTTAACACACCACATAACATTCAAGTTTGGTGTTCATTCAAAGATGCATTCACAATAACGGGAAATATGGAATTGGGTCCAAGAAATTCATACCTAAGGTGTGATGGTAGAGGTTTTAGCTCTACCATAGGCACACCTTTACCTTCCTTTGTAGTGGCAATCTCCATAGCATGTTTGGGTGTGATTCCCATGCAAGCTTGCTCAAAATTTCCTTCAACATTCTCATCAAGCAACTCTGCATACAACGCCATTTCCTTGCTTTCATCACCTATCTTTTCCTTGTTTAACATGACATTCTCAAGGGCATTGTTAGTAGAGAGCAAGTGCTCTTGCATAGAATTCACAATACAATCAATGGTGTCAATTTTCATGCATTTCTCTAAAGTAGAACTAGGATATTTCATACTTGCATTCAAATCAAACTTAAGAACCTCTTCACCTACTTTGAGTGTAATTTTAGCACTTTTCACATCAATCAAAGCATCGGAAGTAGCTAGAAAAGGTCTCCCTAGAATGATAGGAATATGCACATCCTCATCCATGTCAAGCACAACAAAATCAACCGGTATAACAAACTTTCCAACCCTTAGAGGAACATCCTCTACCTTGCCCTTAAGGAATTTGATTAATCTATCCGCTAATTAGAGGGTAATGTTGGTAGGCAAAAGCTCCCCTATATCAAGTCTTTGGTAAACCGTATATGGCATAAGGCTAACACTAGCCCCTAAGTCACATAAAGCATTATCAATTTGCATTCGATTTATGGCACAAGGAATGGAAAAGTTACCCGGATCTCCTAACTTTGGAGGCATCTTGTTCATTATGATTGCACTACAACTTTCGGTGAGGTTCACCGATTCAACAACATCACAACTTCTCCTTCCACTCACAATATCCTTTAGAAACCTAGCATAATTAGGCATTTGTTTTATGGCATCGGTAAAGGGTATTGAGAGGTGGACTTGTTTCAAGGTCTCTAGGAACTTACCAAATTGCACATCTAGCTTGTGTCTCACAAACTTATGAGGATATGGAAGTTTTTGCAATTGTGTTGGTTCCATCTCTTTCTCTTTTTGAACTCTCTTTTCTTTTTCAATCTTTCTCTCATTTTCAACTCCAACTTCTTTCTCAACTTCATCACTTTTTTCGTTTTCACAACTTCTCTCATCTTCTTGCTCAAACTCACTCTCAAGGGAGGGCTCATTCTTGGTCACTCTCTCATTGGTTTTATTTGGCTCACTCTCCTTCAACAACTTCCCACTCCTAGTAGAAATGGCATTCACCGGTCTCTTGGGGTCAAGCCCTTAGGGTGGAAGTTTAGAAGTGCTAGTTCCTTCTTTAATGGCTTTGGCTAATTGGGAGATTTGGGTTTCTAGCATTTTGTTGTGAGTCATAACCTCATTGAAGTTCTTATCACTAGTGGCCATGAAGGTATTAAACATTTTGGCTTGGCTTTCCATCATATCTTCTAGGCTAGACTTTTGTGGAGGTGCTTGAGTGTAATAATTGTCTTGTTGTGCTCTAGGACCTCTCACATTGGAATTAGCATTTTGGTTGTTAAAGCCTCTTTACCATTATTATTACAATTGTTTCGGTTATTAGAACTCCCCCCTTGGTGGTATTAGCCTTGTTTCCCATAATTCCCTTGATTATTATGGTTATGGTTACCATAACCACCTTGTTGGTTGTAGTTACCTTTGGGGTTTTGGTCCCTTTGGTTCCTACCACCCCATTGGTTTTGGTTGTGGTAAACATAATCATTTCCTCTTTGATTGAAGGAATTTCCCCCTTGACCTCTTTGATTAGGTGGTAAATATCTTTGATTGTCATTCCTAGGTTTATTATCATAAGACAAAGCATTGACATGTTCATTTTCAAGTTCATTACCATCCTCATATTGGGGTTGGGGTTGAGAAACATAAGTGCAAGAAGAGGTGTCATGATCATATGATCCACAATTTTCACAAAATAAACACCCATTTGGCATGTTATTAGATGTAGAAGTAGAAGGGTTAGATTTCATACCTTTCCTCTTAGATTGGGAGGGACGCTCTTGGTGTGAAGAGGAGGACTCAAGCTTCGCCTTGATTGATGTCATCTCCTTACCAAGGTTGGCGATTTGAGATGTCAAATTATTGATGGTGTTGAGGTGATCAACGGAGTAAACCGCACTCCCTCCTTTGCTCGAAGACTCCCTCTCTCCTTCTTGACAATCCATGTGGTGTCTTACCACATCTTCAATGATCTCAATCACTTGCTCTTCGGTTTTATTCATGATTGGCCCACCGGCTCCCGCATCCAAGCTTTTTTTGCCTTGAGGACTCAAGCCTCCATAAAAGATTTGTAAAACTTGGTATGTTGGGATTCCATGGTGAGGGCACTCTCTTTGGTACTCCTTGTACCTCTCTCAAGCTTCATAGATATTCTCACTAGCCCTTTGCCGAAAACCTTGGATCAACGCCCTTGCTTCGGCGGTTTTCTTTTGAGAGTAAAATCTCCCTAAGAAAGCCGTGATGACCTCATCCCAAGTTCTCAAGGAATTGGGTCTCACCTCCTTTATAAGCCATTCAAGAGCCCCTTCCTATTAAGGAGAAAGGAAATAGCTTTAGTCTCACAAACTCTTGAGTGACCCCATTCACCTTGATTGTGTTGCAATATTTCTCAAATTCGTTCAAATGTGCAAGAGGGCTCTCGTGTTTTGCTCCACTAAATTGTCTCCCCTCAATTAAATTTATCATTGCGGGCCGAATCTCGAAATCGTTAGCCTGGGTGTTTGGGGGAACAATCCCACTTGAAGCTCTATAAGCTCCCGGAGTTCCCAACTCCTTCAAAGGTCTTTGAGGTGGTGGCTGTGGATCACCCATTGTGTTTGTTTGAGGTTCCGGGTCGAACTCTCTTCTTGGGGAAGTGGAGGACCGCGAACGGGATCTCCTTCTTCTTCTAAAAGTTTGCTCAATCTCGGGATTGTAAGGCACCAACTCACGATGTTGAGTCCTACGCATACACACTCAACAAACACAATTAGTAGCAAGGCTACAAGTGTAGCCAAAAAGAAATTAACTCTTTTTGTGGTTTTTTTTTTTTTTTTTTTTTTTTTTTTTTAATAATGAATTAGACTTAAGCAATCAAATAGAAATCAACAACACCGTCCCCGATAACGACGCCATTTTTGACAAGCGCTAAATCGGTCGCACAATCTAGCCTAAGTCAAACACATTTATAACAAACACCTCACTCAAACAAGTACAATGGCAAGCAAGGGTTCGGTCCATGGAGAACGGGAATCAATCGCTAAATAATCTTAACGCTCGAGCTAAATCGAAATCAAGGTGTAAGTGGTGATTAACTAACAAACTACAACTAAGGATTGAATTCAAAGGATTAAAACACTAGGGGAATGGGATTCACTCCACCAATAGAAAGTAGGCAAATAGGGAGGAACAAGGATGATGGAATAGCAAAGACCACATGCAAGACCAACTTCAAACAATATGAAAACAACTCAAATCACTAAGCTTAGATCCCTCATTAACTTAGCAATAAAAGATACATAATCATATTGTAATAGGTAATGAAACATTTAACTCACATTTCCATGTCGAACCAAACATTTCATGCCATCAAGTTCAATAGTCTAGGTTAATTACTCCTATCATGAAGAACTAACAAGAAATCCAAATAATCCATTTTAATCACAATCCATCATCAAAATCACTCCCAAACTCACATAATCACCATTAGGTTGGGTTTCACCCAACCCCTAGCTAAGGAACTACTCACACATCATATTGAAAAGCACAAAATCAAAATCTGTGGTTCTATCTTGCTCAACAATCATCAAAGAGAAATTCACCAAAAGTAGTGCCAAACATTCAACTAAACATAAATAGGGACTAAGAGATTCAAATAACCTTGCAAAATAAAACAAACAAGAGATTAAGAGTAAAGAAAGATAAGAAATGTTACTAAATGAGAAACTTCAATAATCTTGATTGCAATGCTTTTCAAACTTGGAATAATCTTCAAATCAATTACAAAGTGTTTCAATTTGATTAGGAACTAAACAAAATCTAAGAAAAAATGTTTAAACCCTAAGGGACTATTACTAAGCCTTTCTCTATCTACCATCACTCCTCATAAATGAGGTAATCAATCTATTTATATTAGTCCAAAACAAAGGGGGCGGAGAGAACAAGAAACTGCTCTGAATCAGATCGGCACGGACGTGCCAAACACTGCACGACCGTGCAACATGGTTAGAAGAGCTGGAAATTGGAGCAGGGGCCTGGCACGGACGTGCCACATACGGCACGGGCGTGCAGCCAAGGTAGTAGCTTTGTCGTGCTCAGCAGCTATCTTGCACGAGTGTGCCACCATCATGCATGGCCGTGCAGCTTCCATCACGAGTGTGCCAATTTCTACACATCCGTGCAGCCTTCACAGAAGGTTTTGCCAATCTTCAAATTTCTTTGCACGGCCGTGCCAACAATTGCACGACCGTGCAGAGCCCCAGGAGGCCTTCAAATGTAATTCAATCCTAGCCAAAGATACCTCAAGGCCATGGCTTCTTACCCAACCGTTGGGATGTCTCGTAAGGGTCTAAGCATACTTGAAAATGCATCAAAACACTAACAAAACCCGTGAAGCATGACAAATATGAAAGTGTAGAAATAGAGCGATAAGTGAGCAAAATTGCTAGAATATGGCAATAAAAATCACCCTAAAATCGCGCACTAAAGTACGTTGTCACCCTACGACTTCACTTAACTCATTCCCTTCATTATTGTTCCCACTTCCTCCTACCATCTTTCTTCTCCTGAATTTAAACAAGGGGGTCTTTATTAATTATGGTCATGGTTAGCTCTCAAGTTAGACACCCATCTAACTAACGTATACCTTTCATACACACACATTTAAATTAAGCTAACAAATTGAGGTTGCAGCAATACAATTCCAATTTTGCAGCTTGATCAACCAAATTTTGATTGCTAACCATGCATACATTTAATAAAGCATCACAATAATAAAAATATAATTCCCATGATTTCTTAGAGTTTAGAAACGAATTGTTGGAATAGTTGAGTAAGAAATGGCTCATTGGAGTAGTGACATGAAATGAATGATTTGAGAATAAAATGAATTATTTGGTAGTAAAATGAATTATTTGGCAAGGAAATGAATAAAATTTTATTGCTGAGAAAGAAAATGACTGGAAAAATAAAATGAGATGAGTTCAAATAACCTACGCAACTCAATAGGTTTATTGACTCACTATGGCCATGCCACTTATTACTTTACCGAAAAAGGAAATAATTAAAACTACGGAGATGAAACTAAGAATCCTAAAAGAAATGAAAGTACAAAAATCTAGTCCTTTCGAACATTGCCCTTCTTGTCCTTTGATTGTTTGTAGTTTCCAGGATCGAATTCAGGGTCATCTTCCTCCTCCATTGGTTCAGGTGTCTCTGGATTTTGCTCTACTTGAATGAACTCTTCATCTTCCTCACCGTCAGATGAAATGTCAATTATAATTGGAGTTGGGGGTGGATTTGGATTTGGAATCTCCATAATGGAACTATCAACAATATGGTTACTCTCATCCATTAGCTCTCCTTCCTCTTGCCCTCCATCTGTTCCTACTTCATTACCCTGTGGTGGAGAATAATTTCCTAATTGATGACTAGCGGAAGGGGAATTATTCCCTGTTGGGTTATCATAGTAATAATTTGGTTATGGAATACGTAAGTGCTCGCAATGATATTTCTCAACTCAAACGAGATAAAAAATCAAGTATATGTAGTCAGGGTACCACTGTCCATAATAATCTTTGTATTTGGAGTAGTTGGGAATGTCCCCAGGCAAGTAGAAATTAGCAAATTTTGCTTTGATAGCAAGATATGGTGGTTCGTTAGGAAGGCAATGAATTATCATAGTTGAAACACGATCAGGAAGGTCATACTGCTTGTCCCCTAGGACATCACTCATGTTTGAACAATATAAACGAATTTTCTTGACATAGTCAAAGGGATGTCAAATTCTTTCTTAATTAGGGTACCAATTTGTGAGTATTTGCTAGGAAAGATCGGCATCCGGTAAAGGAAAAGACTTAGAAAAGAATTCCCTTCTCCAAAGAAAATAAAATAACACAGTTCTTGCATGAATTTAGGTTCAATGTTCAATCAAACAATCTTACTTATTTCTAGTCATATAATTACATGGTTCCAATTAATTCCACATGATCAAATATCACAACCTAAATATTAATGCATACAAGAACATGGATAATTCTAACTCATATGCCCCAAATTCTTTCCTACCCAAGCTCACAAACATGCTTTTAAAGCTCTTAACACATAATTCTTACCTTAATCCTTTGCTTTCCTGCAAAATGAACAAACTAAAAATATTTATTTTTGACTCCCTTCTTTTTTTAAAAAAAAAATTTCAAAAATTAATTCCGAACAGGCCAAGAATTTCGGCCAAAATACTAAAAAAAAAAATTTAGACACCCCTCCGTTTAAAAAAATTTCGGACCTCCCTACAAAAAAAATTCGGACTTTCAATTTTAAAAAAAATTCGGACCAATTACAAAAATAGTAAAATATTTTTTGTCCTCTTAAAAAAATTAAATCACGTAGAATAAAAATAAAATAACTTACTTTGTAAAATAACTCATTAATTTAAACACTTGGCCAAGTTTAAAGCAAAATATTTTAAAACACGTTTTTGGCTTTATTGGTGATAAAAATCTCAACCTGGCTCTCATACCACTTTGTAACATCCTAGAAATGCCTTTCCTTTAAAATACCTCTTTTGCTCTTTTAAAATACAAAATAAGAAATTTTAAGACATTATCGCCACCATGATAACGGCTAAGACGATTATCAAAGACACACAGCAGAAGACTCACTTTAAAACTATTCAAAACAAGTCACCTTAAAAAGTCAAACCAAACGAAAGTAAAGTCAAACCCAAGTCAAACGAAGTCAACCTACAACTTGGAACCATTGTAGACCCTTATCAAAACCCAAACGGATATTAAAACCTTTGTATTAGTCTCACAAGAAAATATACAATAATCTAAGCGAATAAAACACATCATATTCTTATGGAAACTAAACAGGAATCGCTCTTCACTCATGCCCATCATGAACATTCTTCATCACCAGAAAAGCTTCTCTTTACTTTGTCCCCACTACTCGCCATTAGCAATTGGTCGTCGTAGGGCCAAGATAAAGGCAAGGCCAAACAAACATACAAACACACAATCAGCAATGCTGAGTACGTAAGCGTAAACAGTACACACTAACATGCTTCATCCTATCAACATACAACTTACCTGTACTCCCAGTAGAAGCTATGGTTAAATATAAAACCCCATAACTCCCTCATATGTTCATACTCAAGGTTTATACGTTCCAAGAGTTTTGGTACTTAATCTCTTTTACTTTACGTTGTTTACATATATTTTAGACTTGGTGATGACTCTCAATCCACAACACAACCAATCAACATAAATCATTCAAGTAATCAAACATTTGAATTTAATTGTTGAATAATTAGTGACCACATTTAATTTAATGTTGAACCCTTTTAAAACTATCTCAGCGTTAAATAACACCTTGAGCGCATAATGCACCACAAATCCTATCCCTCGGTATTTAAAACACCTTAAGTGCACTTAGGCACCAATATACAATTTAATGCTCGTGTACGTAGACACTTAAATAGTTCCTTTCTCATGCTTATAGCATTAATAAAAATTATATGAACCAAAATAAAATTCCCTTTTAATATTTCCAACTCAATTAAACATTTAGTTTAATTAAACAAAAGTGTGGTTCATAATCAACATGCCAACATAATTAATTCCAATCAACTATTCACCTTAATAATTCATACTTCACAAATCAATCACCAAAATTAATCTAATCAACTATTCCAACCAATACCTATCATGATACTACCTTGGAATTAATTAAACAAAGCATAGCATGCTTCTACACACTTAAATAATTACCGAGTACGCGAACGTACCTCGAATATAATCTCAAAATCGTCACGACTACACGAAATCACTCACTTGGAAGTCTCCTACAACCCAAAATTAGAAAGAGACATTAATACCTATTCATAATATATTTCCAGCAATATATACACTCTTTAAATCATTTTTAAACCTTCTAAAACATGCTGGAAATTAATTTAAACCACCTACTTGTATTCCCAAATAATGGGTAGTTAAAATCATTTCAAGAAACATAATTCTAGCCTTTATATAAAAATTCCAGCATTATAAAAACTCATAAACTTGCTGTAATTTTGTTTTAAAACATTAATTTCAATAGTTTTAATCAACTACAATCAAATCCCATCAATAAATATTAACTTAGAAACCTAGGGTTTTCAATTTGGGGCTTTTTAATTAAAAAACCAAATCTGAAAATTATATACATAATAATCATTATTAAAACATCATAAATCATCACACACACCCAAAATCAATAATTAATCAAAGTTGGATTAATTTAAAACAAAAGAGAGAAAGAGAGAGTTTGTTTTGTTTTTTTTTTCTTTCTTTTTTTTAACATAACCGCACGCACATGGAAAGGATTGTTGGCGCCGTCCACGCTTGCGGCTGCTGCTCCCGGTTGCTGCTGGCGGCGATGGCCGGCCGGTGGGAAGTGGTGGTGGCGGTTGGCCACCTTGATGTGTGTGCGTGTGAGTGTTATGAGGGAGAAGGGAAAATAAGAGGAGAGAGAGAGAGAGTTTACCTTTGGTTATTCTCCACCTTGGGTAAGATCTAATTTGCTCATAGGATGGGTATTTATACCCCCTCTCCATAACTCTCCTACCTTAAATTCTCCTTCTACCCTTAATGATTCATTCTCCTATTCAAACTAGTCATTGACTTTCTTTAAAATTTCATTGGCCATAAAACTTCCTTTTTTAAAATAATATGCCCCAAAGTTTCTAAATAATAAAATTAAATATTTCCAAAACGATTAAATAATTAAAATAAACCTTTTTAAATTAATAAAATACCATAAATAATTCATTTCGAATTATTTTTATAATTCATAAAATAATGTTTTAAATTAAAATATTTATAAAAATACGGGGTATTACACTGCTAGACTAGGCGGGGTAGGGTGTCCGTATTTTTATATGTATATTAATTTAAAACATTATTTTATGAAGTATTTAAATAATTCAAAATGAATTATTGATGGTTTTTTGATAATTTAAAAACTTATTTTAATTAGGGAAATTCTACATGGTTACCTCAAGAATTTAACTTTTCTACGTGGAAGACGAACTTTTTTCCAACTCTCTTCAGTGGCACTAAGGTTTAGAAAATTTGACAATAGTGGCCTTGTTTATGTTATGGCTAATCTTTTTAGTTAAAATGGTTAAACTTTGATTTTTTTTTTTTATTAAAAAATTATTTAAATTATGTTTTAAAATAATAAAATAAAAAAATAACAAAAAGTAAAAAAAAAAAAACAAAAAATTCCAAAAAATTCCCAGCCACCCCGCTAACCTTAACCTTGCTGGAATCCGGCCAGCCACCGACTCCCGACCATCGAAACCACCTCCCAGCCAACTCCCGTCCAGTGAAACCACCTCCAAGCTAACTTCCGACCACCGAAACCACCTCCCATCCCAACCCCCGACCTCCAATTTTCGAGCAGCCCACCTCCCTCATCCTCCATAATTTTCGACAGCCCATTCCCTCCTCCTTCCTCCCTCCTTCCTTTCTCTTTCCCTTCACTCTCCATTAATTCCGATCCCCTCCACCCAGGCAGCCACGACTGACCACGCACCCCTGCCAACCTCCTTTTATTGTCCTCAATTTCTCTCTCTTCGTTTTCAATTTCACTAGTACAAAACTAACCTCAAGTAACACCCAAAAAGTGTTACATAAAGTGGTAAAAATGTTATTATAGACAATAGGTAACAGTTTAGTGGGTGATACATCCGCCCGTGTTACCTAAGGTCTTATGTAACACTTTGGCAAACGTATGGTAACACTTTTAAAAGTGTTACTATATCACCTCTTATGTAACACTTTTTTATATCTTTAATATCATTTTTAAAGTGTTACTTTTTATTTCTTATGTAACACTTACTTATCTTTAGTAACATTTTTCAATCATATAGTATCACTTTATCCGACATTATGTATCACTTTTTCAAACTAATGTAACACTTTGTTGATTATTAGGTAACATCTTTCAATCATGTTTTGACATATAGTAGCACTTTATTCGACATTGTGTATCACTTTTTGCAAGCTAATGTAACACTTTATTCATTAATAGGTAACATTTATAACATTTACTATTTTTTTTAAATATAAATAAATTTATATGTACAACAACTATATGAATAAGAAATCAACTCATATGATAGAAAACAATTTGGATTGAAATACTTTCATAATTCTTACAAAAAAAAATCCATAAACACCAATTTTAATGTTTGGCCAAACAATATAATAATCCAAACACAAAGAAAATTAAATTCGATCTCTAACTTGGAAAAAGTAAGGAAAAACCAAAAACTTCCAAATTTCAAAAAAGTCGGCGATAACAGTAAAGAGCATTAATAACAACGTATAGCAGCAGCTACACATCAGCTAGCTAGCAGAACGGCAACAGCTACGCAGCTAGCAGAATGGCAGAAGTAGTAACAGAAGCTGCTAGCAGCAGTCTTTAGCAGCAACCAACAGTAGCAGACAGGAATGGTAGCTTCCAGCAGTAGCAGACAGGAGTTAGCAGCAACCAGTAGTAGCAGAGATCAGTGGCAACAAACCAAAGTAGCAAGAGTTAGCAACAAATCAGACAACAATAGCAGCGAAAAAACAGCAGTAACAGCAAAAAAAACAGCACCAAAACAACGGTAGCAGCAGCAAAACAACGGTAAGAGTAAGTTCTCGTAGCATCATCAATTGCTATCCTAATTCTTCATCTTGATCCAATTGTACCTATGTGTGAAAGCAACATATATCAAACAACTAGAACAAAAATGGAATAACGCGATAGTAAGAGTTAGTGCTTTTTAAAAGATGATATATTAACCATTACCTCATTTCGCTGTTGTTCATTAGAGTGTACAATAGGAATATGATCTGTAAGTTCTGGATTGGATGACATATTTTTAAGTGACCGAGTCAAAGTATCCAACACTTCGGGATCAATTTGCTTGAGCGTCTTCATTAATTCTGCTACAGTTTCTTTCACAATTTGGTCTTTATAGGGCTTTAAGAACTCATCGGGAATTATTGGTTTGTTGCTCTTTCCCCTTAGTGAACATATCCCCGATTGCTTTTTTCAATGGTCAAAGTTATTTGGTTTATTCATTACTTCATAGTATGCAACATCTCCATCAATTTCACTTTGAATTTGTACCTCCTCCATCTTGTCCTATAATGGAAATATAACAAATAAACAACTAATTTGAGACAAATAATCATATTCTGAAAAATATGGAGACAATAGGACTTACAATGTTACTTTGGGTGGGCTCATAAGATGTTTTGTATTTTTTGTCTTCTTTCCTTTTACGACTTTCGTTGTACATGAGTCACCTTCTTCCTTTTTTTCGTTTGTTTCGATCCCTTCATCAACTGTTTCATTTCATAAGCGATGGATGTAACCCCTAAATCCTTCATCCTGATTCTATTTTGTTCTATAGTTTTTTATCTTAGTTTCTCGTATTCTGCCATCTAGATCTTGCTTCCTACAAAGAACACACAAGACAGTTAGTTGACGGACATTATTGGTGACAAATAGATTTTCAGAGTATCAGACCCCTAACAGATTATTACCCTGATGTTCAAAGTTTACATTGCTAATTCCACCTTCCTGATTTACCTCAAAAGAGAGTGGCCAGAACAAAACTATGTCCTGATTTTCAGAGTAGAATTACCATTTATTTTGTCTGAGATCAAGTATGCCCACTACACTGAAAAAATGATAAAAGCCTCAGCAAGCAATACACCCAGTTTAAAACAAAACCTTTCAAGTATGACCGGATATCAAAACAAGAGCACTATGCCTAAAAATCCATAATGAGAATATTCAATAACCATTAACCAAGGCTGTAAAACGAAGCCAAACGGTTAGAAAACACACTGAAAAATTCATAAAATCTGCTCACTGTGACAGATATAAGTAGTAAATCTATGCAAGGGTAAGAAATGATCTTGATATTAATTATGGCAATTCAGAATTCATGCACTTAATAAAACAATAACTGGAAGCCCATGAAACATTATGTGAAGATGTGGCTGTCACACTATGAGTATTGACGACTGCAACTTCACCAACCACAGAAAATACTGAAGAGGCTATATATCTTTCCAAGCTGTCAGATGTCAGGGATTGGTTCCATAGAGAAGTTCTGGTGATCCAGCACACAATCATAGCTCACAATTTACTCTACATTAGTACATTACATCACATGATATATTAAAACAAGAGCACTATGCCTAAAAATCCTTTAGAGGTAACAAGAGTAAAACCAGGCTCTAGAGCAACTAATTGATCTAACACAATCTACAAGCATGCCATTACTACCAATCATCTATGAGATATGAAAGGTATAAGACTTCCAATTAGCAACCATTCATCATTGGATAGACATTGGAGTAGCATTGGAGTAGAGATGATACAATCCAACTAAATTAGATCTTAAATAATGAAAAGCTAAAAACAGACAACACTATGAACTGATCAATCAATTTATAAAAGCAGACAGAACATGAGTTGGGTAAACACAATCTTAATTCTCATCTACCTAACTACAGTATAAAAGCTACAAGTATAAAGTTAAAGGAAGAGTGAGGAAACATAAACTTGGCTATTATTATTAATTCACCTGTATTAGGTGACTACTATTCAGCCAAATATACATATGCAAAAATCCAACTTACAGTCAGTCACTTCTCAATCATTAATATTTTACACTTACCAGGAAACATAGATTAAGGAAAATAGAAATATATACCCCCACTTGGCTATTCCTGAATTAAACACAACATTCATACCAATCAAAGAATGCATATCCCCAAATTTGGTAGTTTAAGAATCGAAATTAATATGCAGATTACCCATTTCAAATACAGTTATAGCTCAATCACAGTTTGGGGCTTAGTATAACAGTTGTTGCGCATGAAGTTGCCTTCAAAGATATAGGTAATAAATCATCTATTCTGGATATAAAGAGTAAAGATTTACCCTAGATGATACTATGTAGTATTTTTACAGGACCTAGGCCTTCAAACAATCAGATCAAGCAAAGTAAAGATTTTGTATTCACTAAGTTTGGGTTTGGAGCACAAGATTTTCAGCCTTGACTTCATATTCACCTGACTGACCCAAGCAAGATTGAGTAGAAAGGTAATACATATAGCACACTTGCATCAGGCAGTACATATAAATTTCATTAGCACCACACTAAATTTAACCACTAACTTATAAATATCATTAGAAAACAAGTTCAAATATAAAAATAGAACACTTCAATAAAAGTTGGTCAAATCCAAATAATAAGTTCAAATGAAGGATAATTATTCTAAAAAAAACGGTCTAAACATGTCACTTTGATGGTTCCATCCAATCCCAATCTGTGTCATCTATATCGGAATTATCTTCGTGATTATGATATCTCATTTCAGTGTTGACAGGCACCTCAACTCTATCACAAGCATCTTCTCTGCACCAACTTTGGTGTTCATAATGATTTGTAGCCAGAATTACAGCCTCTGCGGGTTCACGAACTTCATTCATATATGTGTGTTCAGATTGCCCCTCGGCATAAAAAAAGTCTCTTGGTAAAAACATGTCTAAAAGGAATGACAATAACTAAAATCTCTCACCTATATTACCTTATCATAATCATCATCAAATTTGAAAATAAAGTTTCTCTAGATTTCCAATATACCCACTTGCATAAACCTAAAATTTGTTAAAATAACAAAATATTGGAAACTAACTACTTGTTAAAAACCAATTTCATAGCATGAACCCACAAATCCTACTCCTCTGATCTTTAATTACTGACATGCATAATGTGTTCCAAGTTTACACTATAGACTTAGAAATTAACGATTAAATACTACTTACCTAATATCAAATCAATGTATAAAAATATTCTAATACATCAAACATAACTAATAAAATTTCATAACCCATAAAAAAACAATCTAATAGCTAAATTGGGGACAATCAATAAGACTGATTAAGGGGAAGCAAATTCGTTGGTAAATTGTGCAAATTAACTATAACAATACATGAGATGATCCCCAAAAATAATATACAATACTACAAATTATCAAATCAAGACATCAAATTAATTATTTCAAAATATTTGCTAATTACCTGTAATTCAGAGCAGCAATTTAACGAAGAAGATGATGAAGGGCCGAATTCCAATCAAACAAGCAAATTCTTCCTTCTCTGGTAAACTTTAACTAGATTACCAAAAAATATTGATGGGTTAGTTTAACCAATTCGTTCTTAAAAATCACAATTGGAGGATGTTTTCAAGAAGAGATGATACCAAAGTACTCCGTAGACAAGAAGACCAAATTGTAATGTGCTTCTTATTTTTTCTCGAAAACCTAAATACTTTGTATCAATTTTTCTTTTAGTAATGGAAAGTTTATGAGATTCTTTTTTATTATCTAATTGTATTAATAGCGCCAAACTAATTAATTTACAGAATTTAGGATTAGCAGTAATACTTTTTTTTATGAGATTAGCGCCAAACTAAATTAGTATTATTGTATTGAATAGTAAAAGTGCTAAAGTAGTGCTACTATATACATCGTATCATTACTAAGATATTCAACCAAAGTGCTACAATCAAAGAGTTACAACTAACCAAGTGATATCTAATATTAGTGTGTTACAACAAAGAGATACATAATATCAGTGTGTTACAACAAAGTGATACCTAATATTGAAGTGTTACAACAAAGTGATACCTAATATAAAAGTGTTACAACCAAATGTTACATACTTTGCTAGTGTTACAAAAGTTTCCGGCTGCCGCCTACCCTCTTTCGACACCGAAATCTCAGCTCGCCCCCCTAGAATAACAGAACCCCTTTTTCGATTTCGAGGGTAGTCGAAAACTGGACAAGGGAGGGGAAGGGGGAGCAACAGTCAACAGGGGGGTAGGGGTGGGGGTGGTCGGAAACTGGAAAAGAGAGTATGAGGGGCCGCAGAGGGGTGGGGGTGATCGGGGAAGGTGGGTGGCTGGGCTCGAGATTGGGAGAAAGAGAGGAGTTGGAGGTGGGGGATCGAAGGCCGGCGCACCGGCGAAGGTGGAGCTGGGCGCTGGCGTTGGTGGGGGTGGGGGAGAGGTGGCTGGTGGACGCCGGAAGGGAAGGGGCTGCTGGGGCTGGGTGGCTAGGAATATTTGGGAATTTTTTTGTTTTTTTTTTTTTTACTTTTTTTTACTTTTTAAAATATAATTTAAATAATTTTTTAATAAAAAAAATCAAAGGTTAACCATTTTAACTAAAAAGGTTAGCCATAAACCTAAAAAAGGCCACTATGGCCAATTTTACTAAACCTTGGTGCCACTAAAGAGAGTTGGAAAAAAGTTCGTCTTTCACGTAGAAAAGTTAAATTCATGAGGCCACCATGTAGAATTTCCCCTTTAATTAAAAGTCCATTTTTATTTATTTAATTGTTTTAAAAATATTTTATTTTATTATTGGTAAACTTTGGGGCATAATTATTTTATAAAAGGAAGTTCTAAGGTCAGTGGAATTTTAAAGAAATTCAATGACTAGTTTGATTAGGAGAATGAATTATTAAGGGTAGAAAGGGAATTTAAGTTAGGAGCGTTTTGAGAAGGGTATAAATACCCATCTTATGAGCAAACTAGACTTTGCCCAAGGTGGAGAATACCTAAAGGAGATTTCTAAGTGAGTGATTTCGTGTAGTTGTGGCGATTTTGAGATCATATTCGAGGTACGTTCGCGTACTCGGTAATTATATAAGTGTATAGAAGCATGTTAGGCTTTGATTAATTAATTCCAAGATAGCATCATGATAGGTATTGGTTGGAATTGTTGATTGGATTGATGTTGGTGATTGATTGGTGAAGTATGGATTATTTGTGGTGAATTGATGATTGGAATTAATTATGTTGGCATGTTGATTATGAATCACACTTTTACTATTGGCATGATTGAGAGCATGTTTAATTAAACTAAATGTTTGATTTGGTTTGGAATATAAAAAGGGAATTTTATTATGGTTCATAAAATTTTTATTGATGCTTTAAGCATGGGAATTGAGGTATTAAGTGTCTTAGTACACATGAATAAAATATATTGCGGTGCCTAAGTTCACTTAAGGTGTTCTAAACATTGAGGGATAGGATTTGTGGTGCTTTATGTGCTTAAGGTGTTATTTAACGCCGAGGTAGTTTGTAAAGGGTTCAACATTAAATTTATGTGGTCACTAATTATTCAAGAATTAAATTTGTATGTTTGATTGCTTGAATGATTATTATGATTGATTGTGTTATGGTTTGAGAGTCATCACCAAGTCTAAAAATATGTAAACAACGTAAAGTGAAAGAGATTGTGCACCAAGACTCTTGGAACGTATATACCTTGAGTATGAACATATGGGGGGAGTTATGAGGTTTTATATTTAACCATAGCTTCTACTGGGAGTACATGACGCATTATTTTCGTTTTATTATTTTATGCGCAGGACGTCCGTCATTTTCATGTGACATTTACCTACCCGGTTAGCTCCTGGTGTAGTTTACCCTAATTCTTTGGGGCAGGGATTTGATGGGAACCCGTTCGATGCGTAATAAAATTAAATAAGCAATTTATTTATTTATTTATTGGTTGATTGTGTTGTATGTTGTATGCTTGTAATAGGTGTACAAGGTAAGATGTGTGTTGTTAGGATGAAAGCATGTTAGTGTGTACTATTTACGCTATTGTTTACGCTTATGTACTCAACATTGTGTTGGGTTTCGTAGTGTCCAACACTACGCGGAATGAAACCCTCCCAAAATCCGCACACAAATTAAAGTAACTAAACATGCATATTAATTAACAATCACATAATTAATTAACAAAGAGAGAGAGAAGACTATCATACCCTTGATGCATGCTTCGCTCCTTTTAGAGGTCGAACTTGAAAGCGTAAAGCTCCGCAAATGCTCAAGCCTCCAACAGCTCTTACCCTCGAGACCCGACCAGAACGGCCCCTACCCCGAAGCTTAGTCGGGGCTAGACCAAAAGAACTTAGAGTATTAGAACAAAGGTTTTCCCTTCTTGGAGATCCCTTAAAGTTCACAACTCAAGTGTCCCTTCCCAATGCTAAATGATTGGTATTTATAAGGAAGGGAGTCCTTGAATTCCAATCTCCCATCAATATGGGAGAGTTGGTAAAATGTATTTTATTCAATTTAATTTAATTCAAAAATCAAATTGAAATGCAAATAAATCAACAAACAAAAAGTGTCAAGCGGTGAGCAAGGGGTTAGGTGAGGACCACAAGAAGGGGACCACCCTCCCCTTGCTCCCTAAGCAAACCCACATACACAAGCTCCTACACGCATAAGCTCCCACACACACAAGCTCCCACACGCAAGTGCTGTGGCTGGGCATTGGCGCAAGGCTTGACTGGCTGCCAACCTTGCTGTGTGGCACATCCAGCACACGCACAGGCCAGCTTGCGTGTTGGGCCTTGTGTTGTGTGGCATTGCTGCTCGCATGGCCTGCATGCTTGCTAGGCGTTGCTGCCGCATGAGCGAGATGCTGCCACGCCCGTGCTTGCCCTACGATGCTTCGGTGCGGGCGGCCAGGTGCACCAGCCCCGCAAGCATGCTCGGCCAGCAAGCCTAGTACGCACATGCATGTTGGCTTGCGGCATACCCATGTATTGCAGTTGGTGTTGTATGGTAGCTAGCCTTTGCATGGCTAGGACAATGCGAAGCTACGACTTAGCTTAACTTGTCGTTTACTTGATTTTTCCGTCTCGTTAAATCCTAAACTTGACTCGATTTACGACGCTCGGTTTCGATGCTCTAAGCTCGATATCCGACGTCTTTGTTCATAATACTCTAATGACTCATTTAATCTTTCGGATTAATTCGCCGTTTCGGTTCGGTTGCTCGCTTGGGTGTGATCTGAAGGGTTCAGTCAAGATTAAGTTGTAATATTAATTATGCATTAATATTACTGATCGGAAGCGGCCTCCAACTAGGCATTCCGATCACTTGACCTCACTGAATAATTAGCTTTCTAATAATTCAGAACCTCTATCAGAATAATACACTTGTTCGAAGGACACCATTACTTTCAATCTCCCACTTGTCCTTCCGGACAAGTGCGCTATTAGTGTATAGCCTATTTCCTATTTCACTTAATGTCTCTTAATGAACTATAAGGTAAGATTCTCCGTCATCCTTATTACGTCGAGAATTGTTTCTCGATTTCCGAGTTCGACTGTCAATAAGCAAATGATTTCAAAAATCCATCTGAGCACGGCCATGCATTTTCATAGTCTCGCTCTTTGAGAGGCCTAGTAAACAACAAATACATGTTCCCTATTGTTAATAGGGGGACATTCCTTATCTTGTACTGTTGGCTTCCCTTACTAAGAGGACCTAGCCGCCCGAGTGTTGCCGTTATAATCCCCATTTACTGAAAGGAATGGTGTCCTTCAAACATGTGTATTATTCCAATAGAGGGTTCGGAATTATTAGAAAGGTAATTATTAAGTGAGGTCAAATGATTGAATGCCTAGCTGGAGGCCGCTTTCGATCAATAATATTAATGCATAATTAATATTTTATCTTAATCTTGACTGAACCCTTCGGGTCACACCCAATCGAGTAACCGAACCGAAACGACGAATTAATCCGAAGGATTAAATGAGCCATTAGAGTATTACGAACAAAAAACGTCGGATATCGAGCTTAGAGCGTCGAAACGAGCGTCGTAAGTCGAGTCGAATTTAGAATTCGACGAGACGAGAAATCAAGCAAACGACAAGTTTAAGCTAAGCAGTAGCTTTGCATTGACCAAGCCATGCGAAGGCTAGACTAGCATAGGGCACCAACCGCATCGCATGGCTGTGCCGCAAGCCAAGCATGCATGTGCGTGCTAGGCTTGCTGGTTGAGCATACTTGCGGGGCTGGTGCACCTTGTCGCACGCAAGCTAGAAGCTAGCGCGCCATGCGTGCTAGCGTGTTGGGCCTTGTTCTAAACAACAAGCATAACAACAACTAGGCACTTCCTAGCATAAGCAACGCAGCAGTAGCAGTAGCTCGCATAGCGTGCATGGCATGCTGGCTGTGCGTAGGCATATGTGGGCTGGCAGGAAGGCCATCTATGGTTCTAGGCGCAAGCGAGGCTCCCTTGGCAGCTTAGGCAGGCTGCCAACCAGCATGTGCATGTGACAGCTAGTGCGTGTGGGAGCTTGTGTGAGGGTTTGCTTGGGGAGCATGGGGAGGGTGGTCCCCCCCTTGTGGTCCTCACCTAACCCCTTGCTCACGACTTGACACTTGTCGTTCGTTGATTCATTTTCATTTCAATTTGATTTTTGAATTAAATTAAATTGAATAAAATGCATTTTACCAACTCTCCCACATTGATGGGAGATTGGAATTCAAGGCCTCCCTTCCCTATAAGTACCAATCATTTGGCATTGGGAAGGGACACTTGAGTTGTGAACTTTAAGGGATCTCCAAGAAGAGAATACCTTAGTTCTAATACTCTAAGTTCTTTTGGTCTAGCTGCGACTAAGTTTCGGGGTAGGGGCCGTTCGGGTCGGGTCTCGAGGGTGAGAGCCGTTGGAGGCTTGCGCATTTGTGAAGCTTTACGCTTTCAGGAACGAGCTCTTAGAAAGAGCGAAGCACACATCAAGGGTAAGATCGCCTTTTTTCTTTCTCTCTCCTTGTTAATCAATTATGTGATTGTTAATTAATTAATATGCATGTTTAGTTACTTTAATTTGTGTGCGGATTTTTGGAGGGTTCCATTCTTAGTAGTGTCGAACACTACGAAACCTTACAGCGGTATCGGAGCCGTGCTAAGTTGTAACTAATAATTAATTAAGGTGATTTAAATTTCTGGTTTTGCTTTCTAATTAGATTATAAGCTCATTTTTAATTAGTTTTAATCTCGTATTTATACTAATTTTGGCTAAAGAACCCAGATTTCGACCCAAAAGTAGTGAATTTTAGGTGGAATCGATGTTCTAATTCAATTTTGACCCTTACAAAGACTGTCCAGAAGCCAAAATCCACCCAGAAGCATGTTTTCGAGGGGTTTTTTGTTTTTGACGAATTTTTTTAAATCTTTAAACCTTGATTAATTATGGCATGTTAATGTTAGATTATGTGCATGGTTACGCCATTAATCTACTGCAATTATAAGCCTTTTTAATAGGTGCTTAATTTGGTTGGCTCATTTTTCACATAAACTTGCAATTTCACATTTTTGCAAAATAATTGCTTTGAGTGTGAATGTTTATGGTGAATTTGTTATTTTTGAAGCCCCTAAAATGGTAAAGACCCAATCTTTAATTGTTTAATTGGTTGGAAATTTACTTTCTAGATTCCATGTTGAACTAATATTTTGATTTAATCGTTTTCGAGTTGATTAAAGTCTTAAAAGTTCAAAACTTGTGATTGAAATTTGATTAATCTTCATATTGGAAGATGTAATTTTTCAAGTTTACACAAGTTAGTGTTGGAAATTTTTCATTGGATGATTGTGGTTATTTTTCCAACTCCTTTTATTTGTCAAATCTCATTATTAATTTATGTTTGGTTAAATTAATTGTGAGAATAGCCCTCAATTTTGTAGCATCAAGTTGAGCCAAAAATAATTTAAAGAATGGTTCTTGAGATTAATTTTAGTTTGTGCACTAAAATTGAATTTAATTAAGTTGGAATTGTTTTATTTTCATTTTGCTCAGTATTGATTCTAAAATTAATTTAGAATTTATGTCACACAAAATCGGGATAAAATCTCGAGGCACAAACACGCAAATCGAGGCACGAGCCCCTAGCACAACACTTGGTCAGCCGGTCTGCTTGCGCAGCCCACATGTGGCTGTCGAGGTGTGCGGGGCTGCCAATGCATCGATGCGCGGCTTATGGTGCTTGTGTGTATGAGCTTTAGTGCGGAGGGCTAGCAGGCTAGGGTGCGGGCCACGCACCATACCACAAAGCCCGAGTTGTTAGGCAGCTACTGCGGCTAGCAGTGGGGCGCACCAAGCCTGCTTTGGTGCATAGGCCACGTGTGTGCGACCGGCCTTGCGTGTCATGCTTGGTGCCTAGCCAATTTTGGCTTGTGGCTCGACACTTGGCATTGTTTATTTTGCGATTTTTTCGTTTAATTTATTTGATTATTTATTATAACGAGGCTAGACCTCAATTTTTGCCGGCACTTGCAAAATAATTTTGGCAAAATTTGGGTAAACCGGCTTGATTAAATTAATTGGATAATTTTAATTAAGTTGGATGCGGAATTTAGTGGGAGCTTCGTTAATTACTTGAGCTAATTTTAATAACATAATCAATTAACAACTTTGACTAGTTTTAATTAGGCGATTTAATTGGATTAACACTTAAGTTAGTTACTAGTTTGTGCGTGTTATGCATTGTTACTTGTTTTACGTTGTAAAATGCATGGGCCATTCACATATAGTGAATGGATGAATGGAATGTATATTCTATCATAGGTTTTATGAAAATGGCAACTAGTAGGGCCCGATTAGGATAGTAAATACGGACTGCGTTCCGTTGTGTATTTTTGTAATCTAAATACGGTATGCATACCGTTGCATATTTTTGTACCTTAATATTTAGATTAGTCCTAGGCGTAATTACTAGTAGTTGCATTATTAATGGCAATGTCTCGAAGATGGAGATTCTTAGAAGATGAGGCCGAGATGATGTGATGAAGACCCTTGAAGACTTGAAGACTCAAGGGGTCATGCTAGTTTCCAAATGCATCTTTTACTTATGTTTTCTATATATAATTATGCTTATATATATGAATGATATGTTAGATGTATGTCTAGGATTTCGAATGTTGCGATGATTATTTAAGTTCACTTAAATCAACCAACATAGAAACCCTAAGTCCCTATAAAATTGAGCCAAATTTGCTATTCCAAGATAACACTTACCGAACTAATGTGAATAGTGATGGGCTATGCCAAAGCAAGGCATCACTATCTCTCTAGGAACGTAAGATATACTAGGTATACAAGTTGATTTTGGTTAAGCTCAACGATATCAGTAAGTAGTCCTTAGATGTCATGGCAATGGAGATAAAACGTCAAGAAAGCATTAGATGCGACATTTTATCGAACCAAGAGTAGCTTAGAGCTATTAGCAATTGGATTGCTTACCTTAAAATATTAAGTGGTAAGACAAGCCAAAGCATGCTTAATCACTTTTTGATTTTTGGGATATTGGAATCGTTTTATTCTCGCCTAAAAGGGACAAATTTTAATGTGTGGACAAAATGCTCAATAAGATTGAAAATTTGCATGTATGCTTTAAATTTCAAACTTATTGGTTTTATGAATGGTTTTTCATTTCAAATTCTTTTAATTGTAGGAACATGTCTGCAAATAACTCAAACAACCAATTTTCGTTACGCTCAATTCTCGAAAAGGAGAAATTGAGTGGGCCAATATTCTTGATTGGCGAAGGAACTTGCGTATAGTTCTCATGAAAGAGCAAAAGGAATACGTCCTTGATGAGGAAATGCCCGACGCTCCCAATGAGGAGGTCACTCAGGCTGCCCTAAGCCGATGGCAAACTGCCAATCGGGATGTCAAGTGCATCATGCTGGCCACTATGTCTCCAGACCTCCAAAAGACTTTCTTCGAGAAGGAGACGACTTTTGAGATCATTTCTGAACTTCAGAACATGTTCCAAGAGTAGACCCGAATTGAGAGGTTCAAAACCCACAGGCAGATCCTCGAGAGCAAGCTCAAGAAAGGAGAGCTAGCCAGTCCACATGTACTTAAAATGATCGGATTATTTGAGAACATGGAAAGGCTGGACGCTGGGTATTCGACTGAGATGGAAATTAACATTATTCTCCATTTGCTGCACAAAGACTATGATCAGTTCAAGATGAATTATAATATGCACAGCATGGAGAAAACCCTCACCGAGCTTCATGGGATGTTGAAGCAAGCTAAGCAAACGCTCAAGGATGAGGGGAAGCATGACATGCTTATGGTCAAGAAGGGCAAGCCATTCAAGCGCTCGGGCAAGAAGAGAGGCTTTAAGGGGAAGAGTAAGATGACTTTTTCGCCTAAGTCAAACGCTACCAAGGGCAACAAGGTCAAGAAGGTAGCCTCTTCTAAATTCGATTCCGAATGTTTCTATTGTAAGAAGAAAGGACGAAAGCGATTGCCTCAAATTCAAGGAAGATAAGAAGAACGGCATCGTTGCTTCTGTATCAGGTATTTTTGTTATAGACTTAAACTTCGCTAGCAAAAAATCATGGGTGTTAGATACCGGATGTGGCTCACACCATTGTTCCAATGCTCAGGGACTAAGGATAAGTAGAAGGTTAGAGAAGGGAGAGGTCGAACTCCGGGTCGGCAATGGAGCCAAGTTGTTAGCCGTATCCGTTAGAACTCTCAGTTTGTCTTTGTCCTCTGGGCTAGTTCTGGAACTTGAAATTTGTTATCATGTTCCAAGAGTTACAAAAACATTATTTCAATTTCGGCGTTGGACACCAAGGGATTTGAATTTCAAGTAAAAGACAATAGTTGTTCATTTTATTTTGATAATGTTTTATATGATATAGCACATTCATAAAATGGTCATGATGTGCTTTCTCTAGATAAACAAGTTTATAATGTTAATGATACCACCAAAAGAGCTAAGACCATTGAGTCGAATCAAACCTTCTTATGGCGTTGCTGTCTTGGCCGCATTAACATCAAACGCATCAATAAACTTCTTCATGAAGGTATTCTTGACTCATTTGACTTAGAGTCGTTTGAAAATTGCGAAGGATGCTTATTAGGCAAGATGATAAAGCAACCATTCTCCAAGTTGGGAAAGGGCTAGTGACTTATTGGGTTTATACACACGGATGTATGTGGACCAATGAGTACACCCGCAAGGAATGGTTATCGCTAGTTTACCACTTTCACGGACGACTATAGTAGATATGGATATGTCTACCTTATGTCGCACAAATCTGAATCTTTTGAGAAATTCTAAGAGTTTCAGAGTGAAGTGGAAAATTAGCTAGGCAAAAAAATCAAAGCGCTTCGATCGGATCGAGATGGCGAGTATTTGAGCCACGAATTCAACGATTTGAAAGAAAATGGTATTCTCTAAGAGTTGACACCTCCCGGAACTCCACAAAGGAACAGAGTGTCCGAGAGGAGGAATCGAACCTTGTTAGACATGGTCCGATCAATAATGGGTCTTAGCGATCTTCCTATCTCTTTTTGGGGACACGCACTTCTAACCGCGGCAGTAACATTGAACCGAGCTCTGACATAAGCTGTCGAAAAGACTCAATATGAATTATGGATAAAGAAACCTCCACGGTTGTCTTTTCTTAAGATTTGGGGTTGCGAAGCATATGTCAAGAAATTAATTTTTGACAAAGTTCACCCAAAATCAGACAAGTGTTTCTTTGTGGGTTACCAAAAAAAATCTAAGGGGTATTACTTCTACAACAAATTCGAGAACAAAGTGTTTGTTGCTCGTGATGATATCTTTTTAGAGAAGGAGCACCTTTCCAAAATGACAAGTGGGAGGAAAATTGAACTCGATGAAGTTCGAGAGGACGAGCAACAAAGTCAACCCGACAAAACTGACAATCAAAGCGCTTTAAAAGTAGCTGTTGACATTGGTCAGAGTTAAACTGACAATGCAAACGCTCAACCTATTACCCTGCATAGGTCGCAACGGCCAAGTTCTCAACCAGACAGATACCTCGGTGTTGTCTTAACCAAAGATCAAGACATCCTAATAATGGATGAAGATGAGCCATCGACGTATAAACAAGCTATGACGAGTCCTGACTTTGCAAAATGGCAAGAGGCCATGAAATCCGAGATGGACTCCATGTTTGAAAATCAAGTCTGGGACTTGTTTGATTTTCCCGAAGGTTACACACCTATCAGTTGCAAATAGATTTTCAAGTTGAAAACCGACAAAGATGGAAATGTATATGTATACAAAGCTAGATTGGTGGCAAAAGGTTACAGGCAAATTCAAGGCGTTGATTATGATGAAACCTTTTCGCAAGTCGCCATGCTTAAGTCCGTCCGGATTATCCTTGTAATTGCCGCATATTATGATTATGAAATATGGCAGATGGACGTCAAAACCGCCTTCCTTAATGGGATTTTGGAAGAAACTGTGTACATGACACAACCAAAAGGTTTGTTGATCCAAGCAATGCTGGGAAGGTATGCAAGCTTAAGAGGTCCATTTATGGATTAAAGCAAGCAAGCAGAAGTTGGAATCTGCAATTCGATGAAGCCATTAGTAAGTTTGGTTTTATCAAGAATCCAAATGAGTCTTGTGTTTACAAGAAGGTCAGTGGGAGTGACATCGCATTCCTCGTCTTATATGTCGACGACATATTGCTCATTGGAAACATCATTCCAATGTTAGAGTCCGTAAAGGCTTCGCTTGGAAAGTGCTTTTCTTGGGAGAGGCACAATACATATTGGGCATCAAGATCTATCGGGATAGATCTAAAAGGATGATTGGATTGAGCCAAAGTACTTATATTGATAAGGTACTGGCACGATTCAACATGTAGGAGGCCAAAAGAGGGCACTTACCCATGTCTCATGGTATAACTCTTAGCAAGAAGCAGTGTCCACAAACACCTGATGAGCGAGTGAGGATGAATCAGATTCCATATGCTTTGCTTATTGTATCGATCATGTATGCCATGATATCTACTAGGCCGGATGTACCGTATGCCTTGAGTGATACGAGCCGATACCAATCAGACCCAGGAGAGGCGCATTGGACTGCGACCAAGAATATCCTAAAGTATCTGAAAAGGAACAAGGATAAATTTCTGGTCTATGGTGGGAGTAATGATTTAGTTGTTGAAGGTTACACCGACGCAAGCTTCCAGACTGACAGAGATGACTTCAAGTCGCAGTTATGGTACTTATTTTGTCTAAATGGAGGAGCGTTTAGTTGAAAGAGTGCTTAGTAACGCACAACTACAGATTCTACAACTGAAGCCGAATACTTGGTAGCTTCGGAAGCAGCTAAGGAGGCAGTTTGGATTTGTAAGTTCATTGGTGCCTTGATGTTGTACCCTCAATCAAGGGTCTGATAGACCTCTATTGTGATAACAATGGAGCTATTGCTCAGGCCTGGGAGCCAAGGGAACATCAGAAGATAAAACATGTCAAGAGGTGATTTCACTTGATAAGGGAATGAAAGTCCGAGGGTGAAATCAGAATTTGTAAGATTGGAACGGACGACAATGTAGCCGATCCACTCACTAAACCTTTGCCTCAAGTTAAACACAACAAGCATGTTGAGGCAATGGGAATCATGCACGTTGGAGATTAGCTCTGATTTCCCTATTCATGTGTTTTAATTAAATTTTGAGGGTTTTAATGTAAAATAGTGTGTTAAACCATTCGGTTTTGGAGTAATTTAATTTTCTGCAAATTATCATCACAGTATTTCTATTTAATTGTGGTTTAGAATTAAATATTGAGTCTATTCGATTTTTAAGAATATTCAAAATAGGGTATTAAGACAATGTCTTGGATAAAGAAACACTTGTTAAGTGAACATTGAATATTTTAATTGAAAATTATCCCTAATCAAGGTCATTTAAATGTTGGACGATTAATGACCGCTTGAGATTAGTGTTTAGTATGATTTTTAACATCGTTTCTTGTGCTAAAAGGACATGATTGTTGTTTCGGGGTTTTCTGATGTCCTGCGGGAGAGTTACAATTCCGAGACTGGAACCGGCCGCCTGTACCTGCAAAACAAACGGATGCTCCGGATGGTTGGAGATCCGCCTCCGACGGTCAAGTAAGTACTTGATTAAGGAGTAATTAATGCGGAAATTAAAGTGATTGGGTCTCTCTAGGTGAGAGTGTTTAATGTGTGTAATCTGCGTTTTTAGCGTTATCTCCCTTAATGAGGATTAAGGGAGGTATTTATAACCTCGGGAAACGTGTCAATCTAGGTTTAGGTTAACCTTGGGCTGATTGGGCTTCCCTCGGAAGTTGGGCCTAGGTGACCGGTTATCCCAGGTGTCATGGGAAGGACACGTGTCGTGTCGTAATTGGTCCATAGTGGACGGATCATTGCTTGACACATGGCAGACTCCTATTGGCCCATGTGACGGACACATGGCGGAACCTGATTGGTCCACTTGTCAGGTGGTGATTGGTGGGGGAAAATCCCCTAATCATTTGCCCCTCACAGGTGGCACGTGACTGGTCACGTGTTACCTGTGACAGGTATCGCCCTGTAACAGGCGACGGCCTGCTACAGGTGTCACTCGGTGAGAGGCCGAGAGATTCTCCCGCCAAAATTTTGAATTTTGGAAGTGACCCTTCGCCTTCTCACTTCGCCTATATAAAGGAGTGTTGACTTCGGTCATTTTCACACTTGAAAACTTTGTGAGAGAACATTCGGACCCCTGAACTTGCTCTGACATTTTGGACCCTTTCTGCCTACCGCCTGCTCTGACAAGCCGACTGCAAAGGATTTTCAGAACTTCATCAATCGTCACTCGTTCAGGTAACCGTCGGTCTCTTACTCTTAAATTTCTCTTTACTTTATTCTTTTTTGAAATGGCACCACGGAAGCACACGACACGACCTAGGTTAGTGATCAGCCGGTCACCGGGGACGGCTGAATCTAGGACTAGGAGTGCCGCCTGCCCTTTTCTGGACCCATCTTTGCCCTTTATACAAAGTCCGATTGTATCTGTGTCTATGCAGAGCATGATGGCCAAAACAAAAAAGACTGCCAGGATCTCAAACTCAGACGGCTCCTCCCACAGGGTGCCGATTAGTGAAACATCTGACCAGGCGCCAGATGTGGAAGTGAAACAAAGCGGCTTGAAAGCCGGCAGTTCTGAGGGAGGAGTCAAAGTGACCCCTTCCCATTTTACAGTTGACAATTCTACATTCTCTCCTGCTCCTTTTAAAGGAGAGGAGGCGGGCCCCTCCGGGAGAGGGGAAGAGTCGTCCTCTTCGGACTCGTCAGAGGACGATTCCGAGTCTAGCTCTTCTGGCCATGCTTCCCTGGACACAGAAGAGAAAAACAGTCGCCTACAAGAGGCGAGGCTTTCTCACGCAGTTGAGAAGGGGGACGATTGGGCAGAGCCATCCGCCTCTCACCGAGAGAAAAATACCCCTACTACTGCACGGTACCTCGGGGCCGGATCACGGCCATGCAAGAGAAAGTGGAGAGCTTTATCGCAAACCACACAATGGGCCCCGACTTTTTAGTGTTCGTGCCGGATCCAGAAGACACAGTCGCAGCTGGTACCAGTTATGATGGCGCCTGCTTTGGCTGCTACGAGGCGGCCATCAAGGCTGGGCTGCGCTTCCCACTACATCCAGTTGTTCAGCGGATCTTGGATGGGTATGAGTTGGGGTTATGGAAGTTAGCCCCGAACTCCTGGGTCAACGTACTCGGCTATGTGGCCGGGTGCGAACTGCACGGGGTGGAGCCGAGCTTCGAGGCTTTCGCCCACATGAACTACCTCAGCCGGACCCCTAAGGCAGGCGGTACCGGCTGGTATCAATTGACGAGCCACAGGGTCTACCTCATGACGAGAGGTAAAGCAAACAAATGGAAGGTCTGGCGGAGCACCTTCCTCATCATTGAGAGTTCAGACACAGAGCTGAACAAGCGCTTCAACAGGTGGAACAGGAATCCGCCCCTTCTTGCAGGCGACCGCAGCATGCCGCCTGTTCCCCCCAAGGCTAAGAAAGAGATCCTAGATAAAGGACTCTTCAAAGTAGAGTCGAAGATGAACTCTACTTCAGGGTACGAGAGCAAGTACCCCTGCACTGCGTCCCGAGCTTCAAATGGCTCTACGACGAGTACTTTTTGGCCGCCTGTGGCCTCAGCAGTCGGTGCTCAAGAGGTAGCCGGCCTGTCGAATACTCTGCTGTTCCGTGCATTTCTTGTTATGACTTTTATTAACTTTGCTATTTGTTTTTGCAGCGGACGCCATGAGCAAAATTACCGCCTCCAAGACTGCGGCGGCCATGTTGCGGGCCTCCATCATGCAACAGTCTTCAATCGACTCCCCCAACAAGGGGGCACCCTTGGTGGGCTTCGAACCTTTCACCCTCTTTTTGGAGTTGTATTTATGCATATACTGACTCTTTTCTTCTTTTTTAGACGGGCGCTCCAAGAGCTTCTTCTTCCCAACAGCCGGACCCCAAGGCCCGGAGGACGACTGTTGCGAGCTTTCCTGGTTCTGCCAGGAAACATGCGGCGGCTGAGAAACAGCCGACCACTTCTTCTAAAACTCCAGCTGGGCCACCTAGAAGTATGAAATTGTCCTTGTAAATTTTAGACTTGCTCCCTTCTTTACTAGGTCTAATCCGTTTGTTTATGCTTGATGCAGCCGGCCCTCAGGAGCCTGACTTGGTCGAGGTGGCCAAGTCTATGATCAAGGCCGTTCCTTTAGCTGAAAGGGAGGCGGTCAGGGGTGTCGGCACTCTTGACCTAGACGGGATTGCAGGGGTCCTTGCTGAGGTATACTTAGCATATTTTTGAGTATTTGAATTCCAGGACGCCTGTTTTCTCTTTTTGTTTGGAAACTGACGCCTGTTCCCCTTTTTACTTAGGCCCTGCTCCGAGTGAACGGCCTTTGCAAGCCGCTTGACCGGAAGAGGTAAAGGCTGCAAAAGCTATGGCCGCCTCTGACTGTGATAAGGCAATGTTTCAAATTGCCCAAAATGAAGTTCTAACCATTGATATTCTTTATTAACAGGCGCAGGCTACCGCCGCTATCCGGGCTCAGTTAGAGGCGGCCCAGAAGAGGAATAGCGAGCTGGAGGCGACCATCAACAACCTGAAGGCCGAGCTGAGACCTCTTCGCCAAAAGATGTCCTCATACGAAACCTTGGAGAAATCCTTGGCGAGCGTAAAGGTACGCCTGGTGACCCAGGAGAAAAGTCTTACTCAGGAGCTCTCGGAAAAGGCCGAGCAAGAAAAGAAAGAGCTGGTCCGGGAGATGATGGAAGACTCTGCTCAAATCCAGCGGTTGACTTGGGGCCGCCTCTTCCCCAATGCCGACTTTGCCTCATGGGAAAAAACGTACCGCCAGTGTTCTGATAGATATAATCAGGAGATCCTGGCGGCTGCTGAGGAAGAGGCGTTGGCGGCTGCTGAGGAAGAGGCGTTGGAGGAGGAGGAGCAACCGGTAGTGGCGCTTGTGCCGCTTGGGGGTAATGCATCAAAGAAGGATGCAACTGAAGCCGAGTCCAGCAAGAAGAGTGCTGACCAGGCGGCAGCTGCTAATATTGAAGATCTGCCCCCTTCTTAAGCTTTATGTCTTCTTTCCACGGCCTGCGTGCCGTTTGTTTGTATTTACCCGGCCAGGGGGCCGGGGCTCTGAATATTTTGCCGGTCTTTAATGACCAGCTTCTTTTTAATGAATTTTTTGTTTTTCTTCAAATTTGTTTAAGTATTGAATATTCTGATATCCAATTGTACACTATACCGACTGTTTTACATGGCCGATAGTTGCAGACAGGTACGGATAGTTAGTCACGCCGCCTATGCCCCTGGACGACTGGTTGTCTGTTTCCAGGCTAGACGATCAGTCGACCATTTATCCAATCGGTATTCGAACCATTTTAAAGACTGGATCCCCTTTAGGCAGGCGGTTCCGTCATATAAAATTAACCAAGTAGGAAAGTGATTTCCTACTTGTCATGTTTTTAGGCTAGAGACTTTAGGCCGTCTAGGCCGACTGTTCCCTGCCATATTTAATCTAGTGTGAGCCGGTGCTGTATGAACACCTTTTTAGTTTCATACTAAATTTTTAAGGAGTGACCAAGTAAACATGATTGTTACCTAGTCGCCAAGTAACTGAGTAGTAGAGGTATCAAGCGGTTGGTACCGGTTGTTCCCCTTTATTTGCCAATGTTTGTTGGCTTTTAACTCATAGGTTGTTAACCTAGCAGGAGTAGTGGTTGAGAGCCCCTGTTTGCTAAAAACATGCGGACGACTCATACCTTTTAGGCTCCATACTAAGTTTGAGAGAGTGACTATGAGTTAACTTTGGAGTTACTCAGTCGCCGTCACTCCTGCTTGAGTAGTAAAGGTACCAGGCGGCGGAGGCCTGCTGAACCTTTTGATTCGCCAATGTTTGTTGGCTATTAACTCAAGAGGTACCCCCTGCATTTATCCCAAGTAATACAGGCGGTCATCTGACTCAGATGTCAACTGCTACCACTGGTTTGGTTAGTGATAGAGTTATCCTTGTCTCAAAAACGGCTACGTGGTTGCCCTTGGGGACAGTCGTATAGGTGCCGTGTAATTAGTTTATAGAGCAATGTTCCACCCAAAAGGGAGCTGCTCTCTGCGACGAATTTCATCCGGAGGGATGCCGCCGGACGCCTGCTATGATGTTGGGACAGGTCGTATTAGTTTTGAAGATTTGATCAGTTGGCTTGGCGCCTGGTCTGATCATTCGGCCTGTGGCCTTGGTTAGTTCTTGGTGAACGTAGGTGCTAAGTAAAAGGAGGGTAGCCGCCTGTTTAGGCACAGGGTCGGCCAGGCACTGATCATTTTTAGTTAAGTATAAGGGGGGTGGCTGTGTGTTTGGAACCAGTGTTCGGCCCCCTAGGTGTCGTTAGTTCCTAAAGGTCGAGTCAAGAATAAAAAGAAAACCCACGTCCTAAACTAACCAAAGGTAGCATAGTGGAAGAGGGGTCGAATCCTCAGGGAAGGTCAAACGTCTCTTGCTTAGATCACTTATAAGTCAATTGAAAAGGGAGGAATAAATTTTTGATGGATTTATCTATAGCTACTAGGGAAACAAATAAACTAAGAACTAAATTAACAAGCAACAAGCAGAGGTATAAAACTTCGAAAATCAAGGAATAGCAAACACTAGGGGATAGGGGAGAATTCCTAACTAACAATGATTTCAACAATTAGAGGCAACAAGAATGGTTCAATCGGTCAACCAAACAATTGGGGCCTATGGTCCAACATCTAGGATTCCCTCTCGGGCTCACCTAAACACCGCCTACCCAACCCCGCCTCGGTGGTCGAGGTCATCCCTAACCTAGTCATCATCACATACAAGCTCACTCTCGCGCAACTAGCATGCAACACAAAATAGGGTCTTAGAGGTGATCAATCTCTAAATCCTAACAACTAAAACCTAGGTTGGAATCAATTGCAAAACTTCTCAATCTACCCAATCTTGCACCACATATCATTCATTTCATCATTAGTTCATCATTTCCCCCTCCCCTAGCTAGAAACCTAGCCTAGAGAAGGAAGGGTCATACCAAAGCACACAAGAACATTGACAAAAGCAAAAACTAAGTTTAATGAGAGAAACATGGCTAAAACCAGAAAATAGGATGATTAAACTTTACTAAAGAAGTTAACTTTGAAGAGAATATGTTAAGTCTACTTGTAATCTATTCTAAATAGCATGAAATCTAAGCAAATAAGGATAATATTATACTAATAGCAAGAAAATAAAGGATCAAAACCAGAAATTGCAAGTTTAAACAAGGAGGCAACTAAGATATTAAACTATTCTATTGACTTGAAATAACAACTAAAGATAAGCTAAAACTAATTAAAATAGATAAATAAAGCAATAAATAAAGAGTAGGGATAGAAATAATACCAAAAGATTTAATCTTGGATTGAAAATGAAAGAGAGTAACAAAGAGTAGTGTTTTAGATCTAATGAGGAACTAAACCCTAACTAATCTAAAGTGCAAAAGAAAGAAGAAAAAAAACAATAAGCTGAAATCTGATTTTCTAATATATTTCTCTCTCTACATACCCCCCTCTTCCCAATTACAAGGAAGAGAGGTATTTATACCCTCCTCTAAAACCTAACCCAAATCAAGGCCCAAAATTTTAGGCATCACGTGCAGAGTAAAATAATTAGAGCCGTCGGCCTACGCGTGTAGCAGAGTTCAAATCGGTCAGGGGAACACGGAGCGCCCGCTCTAAGGCCAGAGCGCCCGCTCTGAAGTCTCGCAGAAAATGCTCTGATTATTCTGGGAGCTAGAGCGCCCGCTTCAACATTAGAGCGCCCGCTCTGAGGGTTGGGTACTTAGTTTTTTTCTGCAGCAAGGAATACAGAGTGCCCGCTCCATATCTAGAGCGCCCGCTCTGAACTCTTCTTTCCTTCATATTTTGGGCTCTAATGCTCCAATCCCTTTGACTCCAAAGCATGCCTAATCCTTGCATCTAATCCTTGCTTTCTTAGCCACGGGAGGACCTGTAAGATGGAAAACACAAATCATAGGAAAGGTTCTAATAGGAGCAAATTGAAATGGGTTAAAGGAGAGGGAATAAAACCTTAGGAAATGAGCCAAAAATGACTCAAACCACTCCAAGTAACAAATATGCTCAATAATAACAAAACTAAGCTAAAATAGAGGAAAAAGGGCAAACAAAGGGCTCAATCGGGGAGAAACGAAGTAGAAAAGTGGGCCAAATGGCCACTGATCAAATTCCCCCCAACTAAGTCCTTTGCTCGTCCTCGAGCGAAGTAAAATAAGCAAACAAAAATAACCAAAAGCATAAGTCTATACACTAACTCACTTTCGTAGGAATCACGGTCGTTTTTAGCGTAAACGACAAGCCATTTAAACCCCCAAGTCACTTAGGAGGACGAGTATGCTCTCGTGAGGGTTTTCGAGAGAGATTAACCCACAACTTCGCACTAAATCAAGGCAAGGTTTTTAGAGACAAATAGAAAAATAGAAAAATAGAAAAATAAAAAGGGAAAGAAACACAAACATGAATGGTTGAACTTTCACTACAATGCAATCACAAGGATGCGCAAGCTTCTTGACAAGATAGGTGGACAAGCTAGCTAATGCTCCTGGTTGAAGGCCACATAGCTCATGCTCAAAAGCTTGGACTATAAAGATCCTATCCTCCAATTGTCCCTCACCAAGGCAACCTTCCTCATCTCGATCATGTACACTAGGCGGCTAGTCGTCTCGAATTCCACAAGAGAATTAGGAGAACAACAAGGAGGTGGGCAAGGTAGGATTGCCCTAACTTAGTAAATGCAAATCCAATCTAAAAGCTCGACCCATGACTCTCTCCACCGACATTGACTCAATCACTCAAGGTCCAAAGGGCTTTTAAGGTGCAATGAAATGGCTTGGGGTAAGGGTTAAAAAAAAAAAAAAATTCTGGCTGGTGGTGTAAGCTCCTAAGAGTGAAACATTAATGAATCGAGCAAAACCAAGGCCAACTAACCTTAGTTGGTGGGTATTATACCCCCCAACTAACTCTAAACTATATACAAGATCGATGCCTTACTTATGCATTCTTATTCCAACTTTTTTTTTTTTTTTTTTTTTTTTTTTTTTTTACCAAAAGATTTAATTGGGGAAACAAACACGTCCCTTGCAATTTACATTATAGACATCCACTATGCCAAACTTTTAACTTAGATACAAAGCCAAGCTCGAGTTTCACTCATTTCTATAAAGGTGAAAATAAAATTAGGTTCATAAGGCTTGTAATGCGGGTAGACAAAAAGTGGAAGGCTCAAGGGGGTACGCAAAAGGTGAATGTAAACCCAAAAACCTGAAATTTGAAAGTAAAGGTGTCCTAGGAAATAAAAAAAGGATCTAAAAAGAACGAAAAATTATGCCCTTATCCCGAAATGAATGCCTTTATCATCCTATGAGTCGATTCGGTCGCGGTCTCAAGAGTCAAATGGAGCGAGTTTTAGATCAAGTAGCAAAACACTAAGTCTCCAAATTTCTAGCCACCTAGCTTTCATTCACAAGATGAGCTACGCCCACAACCACAAACCGAGGACAAAAGGGATCAAGGCCTAAATAGCCCAAGATATGTCCAATAGGAGTCATTTGAGCAATGAAGCTATGTGATTTTCAACCAAAACATTAAAGACCTTGTAAACCTATCAAACCAAGGAACCAACTCATATATGTTCATACATTGTAGCTACTAATTCAGCCAAACACAAAACAAAGTTTTAACACTTGCCTTGGATAACACTAAGAGAAAGAAAAAGAAAAAGAAAACATTGAAGAGCAACAAGAGAAGTAGGACTTCGTTTGGAATAAATTCCATAAGTGGGGGCGGTAGAAGGTACGTGAATTGAATGCACGTCCTCCTAGGCATAAAGCCGGGCGCCTCTCACGAGGTGTGAACCTCGCCCCGTTGCTACTCTTCAACAAAAATAGAAAGGAAGGGATAGAAGGATAGAAGAGGAACTCAAGAATGAAAGCATCAATTCACACAATTCTCAGTACACAATTCCAAGTATGCAAACATCCATGAATCAATCAACTTAATCCTAACTCCGCTCCTAGGAACTAAGCAAGATAAAATAAATAGAAGAGAGTTTGGAAAGATCTCACCGGAGCCATGCCAATCCAAAACATAAAAAGAATGATGGGTTCCAAGTCAACCAACCTTGGCTCCTTCCAAAAGTAGTATACAACCTGCCAAAAAGTGAGAAATACCAGAACTCCAAAGCAAAAAGATTAGAAAACAAAATAAAGAAGAAAAAGGAAAAGTGATCATGTATAATACAAACCAACATATACAAGCCAACAGATTATTAAGCACAAGCAAGCATAGGAAAGGCTGCTCATCCCCAAAATGATCTTTTCATTTGCCCCTAGATATGAAAATGCTAAGGCACCCCCCCAACTAAAACCAGGCACCGTCTCGGTGCGATAAAACATGTAATAGTCAAGGGTGGGGGGGGGGTCAAAAGAAATGATCATCTATTCCTCAGAGTCTTCCTCTTCCTCTTCCTCTCCCTCTACAACTACAGGGGGCGCCCAATCATAATCAACATCGCATGGCGGCCCATATGGCTCCCACCCACCGTAATAACCGGGGGGAAAGCCGTCGCCCTGATAAGGATAGGCGGGATCACCGAGGTAATCACACCCACCTGGGCGCTGGTAGTTGTAGGGGGGGAAGGAGTGGGGAGGGTCATGCAGGGTACCGGGGCCTTGCCAATAGGGGTATTGGCCGCCGATACGAGGAATGGGGTTCCCATTGTCATCTACCTGAGGGGGTCCCAATTCGGGACAGGCCCGTGCTGCGGAGGGTAGTAGGGGTAGTTGACACATGGGCTAAAATGTCCCTGGTCCACATGGTAATCATAAATATGGTTTTGATAAATATCAAAAGTGGGACCAGGAGACTGAGCAGGGGCCTCCTCTCTTTCCCTAGGCCGGGCTTGAGCAAGGTTCCTAACCTCCAGAGTGAGGCTAGCGAAAGCTTGCTCAATATTAAATGCAGAAGAGGAAGAGGGCTCACCTCCCCCGAGAACTGGGGGGGCTGCTGAAGATGCTGCTGTGCCTGAGAAATAAATTGTTGAAATTGCTCTTGTTGCTGCTGCTGAAACTGTTGCTGCTGTTGCTCTTGATGTTGCTGGAATTGTTGTTGTTGCCGCCTCGCTTGCCTGATTTCATTTCTATGATCAATCTCGGGCTGGGAGAGGTCATTCTCGTGAATTTGCTCCATAGGGACTTGCCATGGTAACTCAGTTCCCGGGGGCGGATTCATCATGAACGGACATGGCATGTAGCACCAAGGGACGTCTCGGATCCGCTAAATGAAGGCCTTACCCGTGACTCCCGTGGAATCCGAAATGAATTGCATTCTTTTCATCTTCTCTATGTTCAATTCGGCTGCCATGTTCAAGCTCTCCATCTGCTGCAGCTGGGTCTTGTATCTGTACTTGAAGGCGATATACGTGACCATCCCTCCCATAAAGATAGGACCAGTCAAGAGGGGGGAGTCCCTTATTGCCTTACATCTCTTGGCAAACAGATACCCTAGATTGATCTTGTGCTCCGAGTGGTAGGTGGGTAAAGAAGCGCACCCTCGGTAGCTCTCCAAAGAAGATATAACTCTTGATCGCTCATTTTACCTAGATCTTTTCTGGAGAAGAAAATATATGCAAGCATCCGGTGAAAGTACCGTAAGGCGGCATGGTGGATCTCTGAGGCCTTGGAGGAGTTTGATTGGAATTCTCTAGCCCCACTCGTGATTCGGGCCCAAAATTCTTGCGGATTGTACCCCTCTATATAACCTTGACCGTCAAGTCCGGAGGTATCCAAGATTCGAGCATTTGGGTCCCAACCAAATAGTTCATTGAAAGCACGGAGGGTAATGTGGCGGCCTTTGTTGAACAACCGAAATTTTACTTTGAATGCATCAATGCCTTCCATACCCTCTTCTTGATTTAACTCGAAGCTAGCAAGAAATTCCAATGTTAGGGGGCGGTAAGTTAGAGGCGGTTGGGTGGGGTAGTAGTAGGAAGTATCTGCGGTGATGTAATCATTTGGCAATCTACAATCCAAGAACGCATCAAACCCCAGATTCACTGCAAGCTCCCTAACCTTCTCGTCTATTCCAATCATATAACAGTCGTGTTGGGAATAGAAGAGAGTTGGATTAATTGCCCTCCTATCCAATGCGGCCAATTTGGTCCTTTGGGCCGCATGTGGCAGGGTAATGTTGAATTGAGTGGGTTGAGCATGCCCACCACTACTACCGGCACCACTACTTTCTCCTACATTACCACTCCTAGGTTCGGCTCTTTGCCTCTTTGAACCACCAGCCATTTCTTACAACAACAATATAGAAATTTTCCAAAGCAACACACCACAACAACCCAACAATTTCCAACAATTCTACACAATGACCACAAAAACAAAACTCTCCAAAACTTTGCACAACCACCAATTCTAAAACCAAAACTTTCTACAAACCAAAACCTAGCAAAAATCCACAATAATTTTCCCTTGCCAAAGCACCACAACAAACAACACACTACAATTCACAACAAATTTTCACCACATAAAACACAAAACCCATTCATTCACCATCAATTCTCCAATTAAGCCAACCTTAATAAGCAAATATCCAAAGAAATAGGGAAAATTAACTTAGTAAGAGTAGGATTATACCAACAATTGGAGACAAATTAGCCTAGAGTTGAAATTGAAGAAGAACCCGACTTGGCCCGACGCGAACCCGGTAGAACCCGCTTCAATTCTTGATGAAATCCGGACTAGGTGCTGAATTCTTGATGGAGATGTATGATTTTTGGAGATAGGGGATGAATAATTTGTGAATTTTAGAGGAATTCGTAGTTGGAAGGTGGAGATTTGGAGGAGATGAAGGTTTGGTTATGGAGGAAGAAGTTGAGGGAGTTTGAGGTGAGAGAAGGGATAGGGATAGGGAGTTTGAGGTGAGAATTTGGGTGCTCAAAATTAAAAGGGGATAAAACGCAAAGTCTGAAATGAGGGTCGGAGCGGGCGCTCTAAGGGTAGAGCGGCCGCTCTAACATTTCGCTGAAAAATCAGGTTTCTGGGTTGAAAATCAAAGCGCCCGCTCTAAGACCAGGGCGCCCGCTCTGTAGAATTTCTGAGGGACCTTCAAAGCGCCCGCTCTACACCCAGAGCGCCCGCTCTAAATTCTCGAAATTTTCCTTCCTTAGCCCCCTTAAAATCAGAGCGCCCGCTCTACACCCAGAGCGCCCGCTCTAAATTCTCGGATTTTGGCCTCAAGTATTCTGAATAATTCCCAATGATGCAGAGCGCCCGCCCTCTGTTTAGAGCGCCCGCTCTAGACTGTCGGATTTTTGGCTTTAAAAGCATTATTTCCCAAACCTGCAAACACTCAAATATCACTCAAACCAAAATCGTTAGTACTTCTATAGGATACGACCTAAGTACCCGACTCAACCATTTATTGGTTGAGCCAAGAGGTCGTGCCCTTCGGTTTATAGCATTTTGGCTAACGATAACCAACATAAACCATCCCCTATTTGGGGAAAAATCCTCCGGATTTTTGCAAAGTACTTAAAACAAAAAGTAACTAAAGAGATAGTTCAAAGACAAATATTCACAATATACTACAAAGCATGCTAGTTTAACGTCCCTAGCTTGACGTTACGTCACGAGCAATAAAGCTAAGAGGGTGGAACGGTGTGGACCGTCCCAAGCATTAGGCAACCGATCTTTCCAATATCTCCTTCATCATAGTATCTTTTGATCCGTTGCCCATTCACCATGAACCGGCTCCCATCTTCATGATTTTCCAATTCGAACGAGCCATAGGGGGTTACTTTGGTGATTGTAAACGCCCCCACCCATTTGGACTTGAGCTTCCCGGGAAAGAGTCGGAGACGTGAGTTGAAGAGAAGAACCTTGTTACCCACCTCGAAGTCACGATCTCGAATCCTTTTGTCGTGCCACCTCTTGGTTTGTTCTTTGTAGAGTCTAGAGCTCTCATAAGCATCATACCTCAACTCTTCCAACTCGTTGAGCTTGAGTAACCTCTTTTCTCCGGCCAAGTGAAGGTCCATGTTGAGTTCCTTTACAGCCCACCATGCCTTGTACTCCAATTCCACCGGAAGGTGGCATCCCTTACCATAGACAAGTCGATATGGCGTGGTGCCAATCGGTGTCTTGTAAGCGGTCCGTAAGGCCCATAGTACATCATCCAGTCTTAGGGACCAATCTTTTCTAGACTTGTTGACCATCCTCTCGAGCAAACTCTTAATTTCTCTGTTGGACACCTCCACTTGCCCTTGGGTTTGTGGATGGTAAGGGAGTCCAACCTTATGATGTACCCCATATTTCTTCAAAAGTGCTTCGAGTTGTTTCTTGGCGAAATGAGATCCGCCATCACTAATTAGGCACCGTGGCACCCCAAATCTAGGAAAGATGGTCTTCTTGAGCAACTTCAACACTACCTTGTGGTCATTTGTGGGTGATGGTATCGCTTCCACCCATTTAGTCACATAATCCACAGCCACAAGGATATACAAATTCCCACATGAGGAGACAAACGGACCCATGAAGTCCACTCCCCATACATCAAATGGCTCAACTTCTAAGATTGATTATTGCGGCATTTCATTTCTCTTTGTGATTCCTCCCATCCTTTGGCATCGGTCACATCGAAGGATGAACTTGTGAACATCTTTGCGCATAGTTGGCCACCAAAGCTTGCAACCTAGGATCCTTGCCATGGTCTTGTTGACACCTCCATGACCTCCACAAGGTAGTGAATGACAATGTTCCATAATACCTTCCATCTCATGATTTGCCACACATTTCCGGAACAAACCGTCACTACACTTCTTGTACAAGCTTGGATCATCCCAAAAATACCTCTTAACTTCCTTGAAGAACCTCTTCCTTTGTCGAGCATCATAGTCATGAGGTACCACCCCGCTTGCTAAATAATTTGCAATATCAGCGAACCAAGGGATGGTGTTGGTAACGATCGCCATAAGAGAGTCATCTCGAAGCTCATCATCGATGGGATCCTCTTTGTCAAGGTAAGAAGGGTGGTCTAACGGCAACCTTGAGAGATGGTCAGCCACTAGGTTCTCACTTCCTTTCTTATCCCGTATTTCAATGTCAAATTCTTGTAAGAGAAGGACCCATCGGATTAGACGCGGCTTGGCATCCTTTTTGCTCATTAAATACTTCACCGCGGAGTGATCGGTGTAGACAATGGCCTTGTTGCACACCAAATAGGGTCTAAACTTGTCAAAAGCGAAGACTACCGCCAACATTTCTTTCTCCGTGGTGGTGTAGTTCTTTTGTGCCGTATCCAAGGTCCGGCTTGCATAAGAGATCACATTCAATTTCTTTTCTTTCCTTTGCCCAAGGACTGCTCCAACTGCATTATCACTCGCATCACACATTAGCTCAAATGGGAGTTCCCAATCCGGTGCTTGCACTATAGGCGCATTCACTAAAGCATTTTTCAAGGTTTCAAATGCCTTAGTGCAAGCATCATCGAATTTGAACTCCACCTCTTTTTGAAGTAAACTCGTCAAAGGTCTCGCTATTTGTGCAAAATCTTTGATAAATCGGCGATAGAAGCCGGCGTGCCCCAAGAAGGCACGTACCCCGGTCACCGATGATGGTGGGGGTAGCTGTTCTATCGCCGAGACCTTTGCCGGGTCTACCTCAATACCATTAATGGACACTTTATGCCCGAGGACAATGCCCTCCTCGACCATAAAATGGCACTTTTCCCAATTCAACACAAGGTTCGTCTCTTGACACCTCTTTAAAACCTTTTCGAGATTGTGCAAGCATAGGTCAAAAGACGACCCACAAACACTGAAATCATCCATGAAAACTTCTATTGCATTTTCGATCATATCAGAAAAGATTGCTGTCATACATCGTTGGAAAGTCGATGGGGCATTGCACAATCCGAAGGGCATCCTTCGGTAGGCAAATGTCCCAAATGGACAAGTGAAGGTTGTTTTATGTTGGTCATCCGGGTGAATTGGGATTTGAAAGAAACCCGAATAACCATCAAGAAAACAATAGTGTGAATGCTTCACCAACCTTTCCAACATTTGATCGATAAATGGCAAGGGGAAATGATCTTTTCTAGTGGCTTTATTAAGCCTCCTATAGTCAATGCACATTCTCCACCCCGTGACAGTGCGGGTGGAGATATCATTCCCCTTGTCATCTTGTATGATGGTCATGCCTCCCTTTTTGGGAACCACATGAACCGGGCTCACCCATTTGCTATCGGAGATAGCATAAATGATCCCCGCTTCACGTAGTTTGAGGATTTCCTTCTTAACCACTTCCTTCAAAGTCGGATTCAACCGCCTTTGAGGCTCAATGGAAGAGGCATGATCATCCTCAAGATGAATGCGATGCATACACAAGCTAGGGCTAATCCCCTTAATATCATCAATGCTATACCCGATAACACTCCTATATTTTTTTAAAATCTCAATTAATTTTTGCAATGAGGTGTCATCGAGGTTAGCATTGACAATAATAGGATATAAGCAATCATCATCCAAATAAGCATATTTGAGAGAAGGAGGGAGGGGTTTTAGTTCTACCTTGGGAGGAGGCGTGGAACTCTCCTCCTTAGACTCACTTTGGATCGATGGGAGCTCATCCACGGCTCCTTGAGTCTCGGGATGAGTTTCACCTTCAAGGCTTTCAACCTCCAAGGCACACAAAGATTCTCCTTCACCCACCTCCTCACAGGGAGGTCTTCATCACCCTTGTCTTTAAATACCTCATGAGACTTCACCAATTCATCAAGTTCGGAGTCCACCAAGTCCACCCGCCAAATCTTCTCTACCATAGGTTGCTTCAAAGTCTTTGAGAATTCAAACTTGTACTTCTCATTGGCCACCTCACATGTAATGGTATTATCTTTGCAATTGACGACCGCTCCCATGGTCTTGAGTGCCTCTCTTCCAAGGATAAGAGGAGTATGAGGGTCCTCCTCCATATCCATCACCACAAAATCGCAAGGCACAAACAAATTCCCAATCTTGATAGGAACGTCTTCTAACTCACCGCATGGGAATTTTGTGGACCGGTCGGCTAATTGAATCACCTTTCTTGAAGGTATCATCTCGAACTTGAGCTTCTTTGCAATGGATAGTGGCATGAGGCTCACACTTGCCCCAAGATCGGCTAGTGCACCCGTGGTCTCCATATCACCAATCTTGACCGGAAGAGTGAAGCTTCCCGGATCACATTGCTTGGTAGGCAAGGTTCTTTGCACTAGGGCACTAACTTGATGAGGAAGAGTGATACACTCATCACTTAGCTTCTTTTTGTTGGAGAGGAGTTCCTTGAGGAATTTTGCATAGGGTGGCATTTGAGTCATGGCTTCAAGGAATGGAATGTTGATGTGAAGTGACTTGAGCATAGCCATAAACTTGTTGTACTTGTCATTCAATCTCCTCTCAACAATCCTCTCGGGATAAGGCGGTGGTGGTTCAAACCTTGATGGTTGATAAGATGTTGATGGTTGCTTGTCTTTCCCAACTTCCTTACTCTTTTCACTACCTTCACCCTTCTTCTTCTCAATGCCTCCTTCAACACTATTCTCAATTCTTTGACCTTGGTTATCTCCATGGACCTCCTCAACCTCTTGCTCTTCACCCTCCTTGTTGTGCTCCGATTGATCACTCCTAGGCCCCTCATAAGACTTTCCGGACCTAAGAGAGATAGCTTTGATATGATGGGTGGTAGCCGGGTTGGTAGTAGGTTGGCCCGGGAGCTTCTCATTGGCTAGATTGGTCACCCTCTCGGCGAGTTGAGCCACTTGATTATCCATCATCTTTTGATGTGCGGTGACCTCTTGATGCCTTTGATCCGCTTTTCGCTCACTATTGGTTATTCTTTGATCCATGGCGGATAGGCTTGATTGGATTCTATTGAGAGTTTCCATGATCATTTGTTGATTAGGGTCATTTTGCATGGAAGGGTTGGGTTGGAAATTTTGAAATTGGTTGGGTGGTCCTTGCTTGAATGGTGCTCTAGGGTGATTGCTAGCATTTGGATTTGGAAAGGGAGCCATTTGACCCGTGTTGTGGCTTGGGCCACTTGCATCTTGAAATCTATTACCATAATTGGCATTGGGGGCTCTCCAATTATCACGTTGATTGTTCATGTACCCCATTGCCGCTACATGTTCGGGGTCTCGACCACCACAATATGATATATCATGGTTGGTACCCCCACAATTCTCACAAGAGAAAGAGTGTACTTGATTGGTGGAGGAAGATGAAGACCCTTGGCTATTTCCCAGCTTCTTGTCAATGACTTGTTCCATAAGAGCCTTGAGTGAACCTTGATCAAGCTCGAATTTGCCCGAAGCTCTCTCTTCACCTCTTCTTCTTCCACCACTCGTAGAATAGTACCTCACAACTTCCTCTATGGTGTCCTCCAATTGAGCTTGAGGCACCTTGCTAATATTTCCACCACATCCGGAATTCAAATTTTGCTTGGGTATGTCGTCAAGACCATCATAGAAGAACTTGATGAGAAGTTGCTTGTCAAACTCATGGTGTGGACAAGCTCTCACATACTCTTTAAACCGGTCCCAAGCTTCCCCCAAAGATTCATACCTTTCTTGCCTAAATGATGAAATTTTCTGCCTCAATTCGGTTGATTTGTCTTCGGGAATGAACTTGTTCAAGAAAGCTTTGGCCGTGTCTCTCCATGTGGCCAACGAGCTGGGCTTTAGGTTTTTGAGCCACCTATAAGCCTTGCCTGTGAGCGAATACCGAAAAAGGTGCATCCGGATGTATTCTTGAGTGACTTGGTTGGTTTGGATTAAAGCACATGTCTCGAGAAATTTGTCCAAATGCTCTATCGGATCTTCATGAGCTGCTCCAGAAAATTGATCTCCACGCACCATTTGAGTGTAGTGCGGGTGGATCGTGAAATTTGTTTCCGTTGTAGGAAGTAGAATCCCACATTGCAATTCATGACTACCCGGATTACCAAAGTCACCAAAAAGAGCGCCATTGGCATCCCCCATGTCTGAAGAAATATCACTAGAAGAATCAAAGAACTCCTCCTCCTCGCCCGTTTGTTCAACAAATAGTCTCCTCACTCGCCTTAGAGTGCGGTCAATGTCGAGATCGAGGTCGTGAGTAGGTGGTCCCTGTGATCTTCTAAGCATTCAACACAGCTAAGCAGACAATTAGCGAATGACAACAACGGAGAAATAAATGAAAAATAGAAGGATAGAAGTAGAAAACAATTGAAAAACAAGATAACTAAGCAATAAACAATGTTGCCGTTCCCCGGCAACGGCGCCAAAACTTGATCGGCCCCCTAGGTGTCGTTATTTCCTAAAGGTCGAGTCAAGAATAAAAAGAAAACCCACGTCCTAAACTAACCAAAGGTAGCATAGTGGAAGAGGGGTCGAATCCTCAGGGAAGGTCAAACGTCTCTTGCTTAGATCACTTATAAGTCAATTGAAAAGGGAGAAATAAATTTTTGATGGATTTATCTATAGCTACTAGGGAAACAAATAAACTAAGAACTAAATTAACAAGCAACAAGCAGAGGTATAAAACTTCGAAAATCAAGGAATAGCAAACACTAGGGGATAGGGGAGAATTCCTAACTAACAATGATTTCAACAATTAGAGGCAACAAGAATGGTTCAATCGGTCAACCAAACAATTGGGGCCTATGGTCCAACATCTAGGATTCCCTCTCGGGCTCACCTAAACACCGCCTACCCAACCCCGCCTCGGTGGTCGAGGTCATCCCTAACCTAGTCATCATCACATACAAGCTCACTCTCGCGCAACTAGCATGCAACACAAAATAGGGTCTTAGAGGTGATCAATCTCTAATTCCTAACAACTAAAACCTAGGTTGGAATCAATTGCAAAACTTCTCAATCTACCCAATCTTGCACCACATATCATTCATTTCATCATTAGTTCATCATTTCCCCCTCCCCTAGCTAGAAACCTAGCCTAGAGAAGGAAGGGTCATACCAAAGCACACAAGAACATTAACAAAAGCAAAAACTAAGTTTAATGAGAGAAACATGGCTAAAACCAGAAAATAGGATGATTAAACTTTACTAAAGAAGTTAACTTTGAAGAGAATATGTTAAGTCTACTTGTAATCTATTCTAAATAGCATGAAATCTAAGCAAATAACGATAATATTATACTAATAGCAAGAAAATAAAGGATCAAAACCAGAAATTGCAAGTTTAAACAAGGAGGCAACTAAGACATTAAACTATTCTATTGACTTGAAATAACAACTAAAGATAAGCTAAAACTAATTAAAATAGATAAATAAAGCAATAAATAAAGAGTAGGGATAGAAATAATACCAAAAGATTTAATCTTGGATTGAAAATGAAAGAGAGTAACAAAGAGTAGTGTTTTAGATCTAATGAGGAACTAAACCCTAACTAATCTAAAGTGCAAAAGAAAGAAAGAAAAACAATAAGCTGAAATCTGATTTTCTAATATTTCTCTCTCTACCTCCTTCTCCAATTACAAGGAAGAGAGGTATTTATACCCTCCTCTAAAACCTAACCCAAATCAAGGCCCAAAATTTTAGGCATCACGTGCAGAGTAAAATAATTAGAGCCGTCGGCCTACGCGTGTAGCAGAGTTCAAATCGGTCAGGGGAACACGGAGCGCCCGCTCTAAGGCCAGAGCGCCCGCTCTGAAGTCTCGCAGAAAATGCTCTGATTATTCTGGGAGCTAGAGCGCCCGCTTCAACATTAGAGCGCCCGCTCTGAGGTCTCGCAGAAAATGCTCTGATTATTCTGGGAGCTAGAGCGCCCGCTTCAACATTAGAGCGCCCGCTCTGAGGGTTGGGTACTTGGTTTTTCTGCAGCAAGGAATACAGAGCGCCCGCTCCATATCTAGAGCGCCCGCTCTGAACTCTTCTTTCCTTCATATTTTGGGCTCTAATGCTCCAATCCCTTTGACTCCAAAGCATGCCTAATCCTTGCATCCAATCCTTGCTTTCTTAGCCACGGGAGGACCTGTAAGATGGAAAACACAAATCATAGGAAAGGTTCTAATAGGAGCAAATTGAAATGGGTTAAAGGAGAGGGAATAAAACCTTAGGAAATGAGCCAAAAATGACTCAAAACCACTCCAAGTAACAAATATGCTCAATAATAACAAAACTAAGCTAAAATAGAGGAAAAAGGGCAAACAAAGGGCTCAATCGGGAAGAAACGAAGTAGAAAAGTGGGCCAAATGGCCACTGATCAAGGACTAGCAAAAGTGTAGCTTGGGGGTTTTTGACAAGCGCACTTTAGGGCGCGCTTTAGAGCATATTTTAGGATGATTTTGGATGTATTTGGGGCCGCTTTGGCCGATTATTACCTTGTTATTCTTACGTTCCCCATATTACGTGCTTCACGGGTTTTCTGTTTGTTTTTGATGTGTTTTCAGGTAATATCAACCGAGTTTAATCGGATCCCGAGCCCTTGATGCGTAACCGAGCTAGCCTTGACCGGAGTCCGAGGAGTTAAGGAAGTTCAAGTGTCGTGCATTGATTATAGAGCATATGCAGCACGGCCGTGTTACCATAGGCACACCCGTGCTGGCCTATAAGCAAGCAACCCCAGGCAAGGCAGCACGGCCGTGCAAGCCAATAGCACGGCCGTGTCAGTATCCACGCACCCGCACGGCCGTGCAGGCCATTAGCACGGCCGTGCCAGATGTTTCCCGTGCCCGTGTCAGCTTCAGTATGAGCCCCGTGCTAGAGCATATTCAGCACGGCCGTGTCATTTTTAGCACGGCCGTGCCAGGAAGCTGCACGGCCGTGCCATATATAGCACGGCCGTGCCAATTTGAAGAAGAAATCCGGTTTACTTACTGACAAGCTAGCACGGCCGTGCCAAATTCAGCACGGCCGTGCTGATCCAGGGTTAACTGCGCGCTTGACTTCTCCGAATTAGAAGACGTATATAAGGCCCGACTTTAAGAGGATTCCAGAGACAGTTTTAGAGATAGTTTTGAGAGCCTTTGTAGAGAGTTATTGGAGAACGTTCTTAGTATTAGAGATTCATTAGTTTTCTTAGAGATATTTCTAGAGATTTTAGTTTTCTTGGATTGATTTGAAGCAAGATTTGCGAAGATTCTTTGTATTATTCATTGACGACGGATATCAAAGTTCTAAACTGTTCCATTGATTCGCATCAATAAAATTGGTATTATTCATTCTTGTTTATTAATCAAGCTTTATTATTCCTTAATCAGAATTCATGTTTATATCTATTATGCTTTTGGAATTCATTATTGCTTTGATTATGAATATGTGTGAGTAGTCTCCTAGCTAGGGTTTCGGGATGAAACCCGGCCTAGGTAATCTATGTAATTGAGGGTTGATTTTGATAAACGGATTGTGATTAAATTGATTATATGCGATTGCATGTTAATTCATTATAATAGGAGTAGCTAACCTAGAATCTTGAATTTGATTGCATGATATTCTTGATTTGAACAAGAGATTGTGAATTGAGTATTTCATTATTGAATGTGGTTTGATTATGTATCGAGTAATGTTAAGTGCATGAGAAATCAAAGCTTAGTATTGCCCGTTGTCTTCCTATCACATGATGTTGATCAGACTTATAGTCTTTGCATATCCCGTTTGTCTCTGTGATTCCTTGTTGCTTAGTTACCAATGGTTAGGCGGATTCCCGTTCTCCCTAGTGTCTTAGTTTATTGATTTATTCCATCTTATTAGTAGTATTTTAGAACACCATTTTCCATTGATTTCGAACTAGCTTAGGTTTAAGATTGATTTGCAATTACTCTCGTTCCTCGTGGACCGAACCTTTATTTGCCATTGTACTTGGTTATAGGGTGTTCGTATAAGTATTGTTTGATTGAGAGTTAGATTGTAGCGACCGATTTAACCCTTGTCACCCGGTCAGAGTTTCTTAGCTTCTTCTTCGATTTCTTTTCGTCTTCAAATTTTTCTAAGTCTCTTTACCTCTCAAACCTATACCTACACAAAAACACTTATAAAAGGTAAAATTTCACTCTCCTCGCCTCTCTAAAATAAAAATAAAAATAAAGAAAAAGGAAAACTAGTCTAGAAAGCAAGAAATACGGGTTGCCTCCCGCAAAGCGCTGGTTTATCTAGGTCCCGCACAATCCTCTTACCACAGTATAATAACTAGGACCCTTGGCCTAACGCTTGATCGGGTGGTTTCTCACCCGGTCTAGCGGTGTTTAGGCTACGACGCGGCTTCCTGACATACCCTGTGGGACGCCAATTCACCTTATCGGGTGGATCCTCCTTGACTTGGGTAAGGGGTTCTTCAATGATACGCACCAAAGATCCTTCTTTGATCGAGGATTTCTTCAAATTGTCATTGCATGCAACGCTTGCAACTCGATCTGGCGGAACACTTACCGTAGGCTCAAATCGCACAACTTGCTTGATCGGTTCCACCTTTTCATCCTCGAAACCAAGACCAACAGTGTAAAGTGCTCTTTCTATTGCATCGACTTCCCTCTGCCATTTGTCTATCTCATCTGAAAGGGATGCAACACAAGATACCGCCTCCAAGGGATCTTTTTCAAGAGCTTGGGGCTTTTTAGAATAGTTCTCAACCACATTAACACTAAAACATTTCTCCTCAGTCATGGAGCTTTTAGGGGCATTATTAAGATTAAAAATAACTTTATCATCCCCTACTGATAGTGTTAACTTACCACTTCTCACATCTATGATTGCTCCTGCAGTGTTAAGGAACGGTCTACCCAAAATGATTGGGGTTTGCACATCCTCAGCCATATCAAGAACAACAAAGTCAACAGGTATATAAAATTTACCTACTCTAACGGGGACATCCTCTAAAACACCTAAGGGGTATTTGAAAGAACGATCGGCCATTTGTAGAGTTGTGTTGGTAGCTTTTAATTTACCCATATTTAACTTGGAACACACAGATAATGGCATGACGCTAACGCTAGCACCCAGATCACACAATGCATTATCAATCATTAGATTGCCTATAAGACAAGGGATAGAAAAACTACCCGGATCTTTTAATTTAGGTGGAGACTTATTTTGAAGAGCGACACTACACTCTGCAGTGAAAGCTACTGTCTCTACCTCACTAATAGACCTTTTCCTTGTCAATATTTCTTTCATAGATTTTGCATATGAAGGAATTTGTGTGATTAATTCAGTGAAGGGAACTGTTACCTTCAAATCTTTTACCATCTCCAGAAACTTACTAAACTGCTTATCCAAATTTGTCTTCAAGTGACGATTGGGGAATGGAAGTTTGATAATTGGCTTTGGAGAATTATTGCTCTTATCTGGAGTAGCCACCTTCTCTGGATTCGTACCCTGCAATGTAGAATTAGATATGTTAGTATTATCCTTTAGCCCTGCAGGGCTATCAACTACATTGTTTGGTTTAACGGAATCAAGATTGGCATTATTTAATAAAACACGTTCATCAACTCTGGGCATAGGGGGCCCTTCATAGTTTGAACCACTCCTTAGAGTAATTGCATAGGCTTGATCCATAGGCCTGGTCGGCTGTGCCGGTAGAGCTCCCTGTTGGCGGGCTTGTAGAGTAGCAGAAAGTTGCGCAATTTGATTATCTACCATTTTATTATGTGTTAGAATTTGATCAATTGTCGCATCTCTACTCTCCATGTGCTTTTGCATATTAACCAACATTGCTCTAATTTCCACTAGAGAAGGGTCAGAAGATGAGGAGGTTTGTTGTGGTTGGTTCTTCTGGCCAGCATTTAGATGATAATATTTCTGCTGCTGTTGCTGTGGCGCTTGTGGTTCTTATGGTGGTGGATTTTGAACGTTAGTACTCCGGTAGGAAAGGTACGGATGATTCCGATACCCAGGATTGTAGGTGTTGGAGTATGGGTTATTCTGCCTATAAGCTTGAAAGGCATTAACTTGCTCCACGGAACTCCTGCAATCTTGTTCCCAATGACCTATAATACCACAATTTTCACAGAAAGCCTCATTAGAATTATTATTAATTGCAGAAACATTAGCTACATTGGCAGTGCTAAGATTATCTAATTTTTTGGCATATAGAGGTCAGTTGAGCTTGAAAAAAGGATATAGAGTCAACACTGTGTTTCCCCTTGTTAGCAAATCCTCTAGGATTCCCATATTGGGAATTGTGTATCGCCATATCTTCAATAACCTGACCTGCATTATCAACATTAAGATTCATAAATCTCCCACTAGCTGCAGAGTCTAAAATTATTCTAGAAGAATTTCCAATGCCATTATAAAAGGCTTGGATTAACTGCCATTGTGCTAAATTATGGTGACGGCATTCTCTTTGTAGGTCCTTGAACCTCTCCCAAGCCTCATATAAAGATTCATCGGCTTCTTGGGCAAAATTCTGAATCGCACTCCGTAGTACGGCTGTTCTCTCTGTAGGATAATACTTGTTATAAAAATTCAAAACAAGAGTTTCCCAGTCAGTTATACCAAGTGCAGTTCTATTTAAGCCATTAAACCACAATTTAGCTTTTGCAGTTAAAGAGAAGGGAAAGAGAATCTCCCTGATTTGGTCTTGAGTGACCCCGGCTTGCCTGATGGTATTGCAATATTGACAATAGTCGGCAATGTGAAGGTTCGGGTCTTCACCCTTAGCTCCACTGAATTGCTTCCTCTCTATCATCGTTATAAATTGAGGTTTAATTTCAAATTGAACGCCATCAAGAGCCGGAGTGGGGGTGAGATGTGGAAAATCTGTAAGCTTTGGTTGTGAGTAATCACTAAGCTTCTTTGGAGCCGTCATCTCTGATTCCGGATCTGATGATACCTCCGAATCGCTAGAACCAGTTGGAGGGTCTCGGTGATTATTATTATCACCAGAATCCGCCAGGATTTGCTTGTAGAGATTTTTCTGTCTATGGAAGGAACGTTCGATCTCAGGATTGAATGGGATGTACCCTGATCTGGAACACCTAGGCATAAACAAAAAAAAAAAACTAGAAGCAAATATAAGATTTGCCTCAGAGAACTAATGTTCTCTGAGACAAAAAGAAAATAACCTAGACTACAAAAATAATCAGAAATAAAAATAAAACCGTTTCCCCGGCAACGGCGCCAAATATTGACAGGGTAAAGTCGTATCCCCTAATCAAAAGTAAATACCTAAGTCCTCTAACTAAAGTAGATAGGGAAGTAGGGTCGAACTCCACAGGGAAACAAATCTTTTTACTCCTAATTATTTATTATAATCTAGATTATCTAAGTAACCAATATTTTTGGGAATAAATTCTATACTACGAAGAATAAGTTTAGGGTGAAAAGGAACAATAATATGAAAGCCTAGGGTCACAGTTTCACCAATAATTAATATTCCGGGATAAAACATAATAATTAATAATTAACATTGCACAAATAACATGATTAACAGGCTCTCGCAATTTATTAATCAACATAGATCTAACAGGCTCTAGCAATTTACTAGATCTAAGTTCCTATTAAAAATAGTCTTTAATATTAAATTAACATCTGCTCGATTCATCAATTCAATATTGCTAAACATTCACAATCAAATTACATCTGCTCGATTCATAATCTAATTGCAAAGAATTAAAACAATTCAATAAGAAATTATCATGCAATACCAATAATCAATAATAACAAATTATCCCTTCATATTAATTATGGATCCCCATAAACCCTAGAATGAAACTACTCAGACATAATCATAACTAAACTAATCAAATAAATAAAACAAAATATAATCAAATAAGTAAATGAAATAGCTGAAATTAAAGGAGAAGAAATTGTTACCAAAGGAAATCTGAATTAATGGAAGTAATTAAGAACAAGAGTTGAGAGAGAAATATCCTAAGTAGAGAGAGAAAATCTAAAAAAGAAGGTAAACCAAAATTACGTACATAATTCGTACTTAAACATTCCCCAAAACAAAAATTAAAACTAAACTAATCAGGTATGAGAAAAACACGCACCCGATCGGGCTAGAGGCCGCCCGATCGGGCTCGCCTTTTTCCTTGCGCTTCTTCTCAGCAGCGTCGCCCGATCGTGCTAGATGCTCACACGATCGGGCGCGCCTTAGGCCACGCACCAGCACCGTGCATGCCGCGCCCAATCGTGCTAATCCTTGCCCGATTGGGCCCTTGCTTCACTTCGAGGCCCGGACTTCGATTGGGCTTGATTCCTCGGCCAAATCCGATTTTCCTCTTCGGGTCTTGAATACTCGGTCCAAGTACCTCGGTATCCCGATTACCGAGCCCTTAATCACCGACTCGATGACTCTAACCGGCCTTGGGCTTCAAAGATGGTCGTGCTCTTCTAATTCCCGTAGTCGCTCCATGAAAAACCCGAGAAAATGCTCCAAAGGTGCAATTCCCTACAAAACTCAACAAAGACTACGAAAACACTAGAAAACACCAATTAGCAATAAAAGTGGCTCGAAAGAGCCAAAAACACTACTAATTATGACCAAGGACGGGGGTAAATTACTATATAAAATGGACATATCAGCAGCTTCAAAGAAATTATTCTTGCTAAAACTTTCATGTGCAATTTTTCTCATAGGTTTTTTATTAGATCGATCCAATTGATCTCGTTCTTCTGGGGAATTCACAGTTGCATTAGGGTTCATAGTGATTAGGGGATTTTGCTCCCACCAATCGGAATGCGCCACGTGGGCTAATCAGGTCCTGCCAAGTGTCCCCCAGTTGGACCTCTCAGGGCTTGCCACGTGGCACACGCTTATTCGTCCACCCTGGACTTATTATGTCATGACACGTGGCATACTCCATGCCTAATGGAGAAGCCGGTCACCTAGGCCCAACTTCCGAGGGAAGCCCAATCAGCCCAAGGTTAACCTAAACCTAGATTGGCACGTTTCCCGAGGTTATAAATACCTCCCTTAATCCTCATTAAGGGAGATTACGCAGATTACACACATTAAACACTCTCACCTAGAGAGACCCAATCACTTTAATTTCCGCATTAATTACTCCTTAATCAAGTACTAACTTGACCGTCGGAGGCGGATCTCCAATCATCCGGAGCATCCGTTTGTTTTGCAGGTACAGGCGTCCGGTTCCAGTCTCAGAATTGTAACTCTCCCGCAGGACATCAGATTACCCCGAAACATTTTGGCGCCGTCTGTGGGGAGAGTACTTTCGAGATGGTATCACAGTCTGTACCGATTTTAAGTGAGAAGCGTCCCATGGACGACCCCCTGGTCCAGTCAGACCAGGGTACCGACAAAGAATATGAAGTCGAGACTCACACGGCCTCTGACGGGTCCCTCAGAGCTCGACGCACCCGTCCCATCGAAAGGAAGGAACGGGGAGACTGCCTGGCTGAATCTAGTAAACCAGTCGGCCCGCCGCCTAATCATCAACAGGCGGCCGAGGGATCTGCCCCTATCACCAGGAATGAACTCATGACCCTCATGAGTAGTTTCAAGGGGGAGATCCAAGACTTGATCAACCAAAGGGCGCTTGTTCCTGCAAAGGAACAGTCGGCCAAATCAAACCACTCCCAGTTGAAGTTACATACGCCTAGCACGACACTCAATGGGTACATCCGGCAAAATATCAGCCTCCCAGCATTCGGCCCGACAGCCAAGTACTACAAGCGTCGTACGGTCGGATGCCAAGAGTCGTATGGATAGGCTTGTAAGCTATTATTAATTTTATTATCAAATCATTATTATGATATTGATTTTAAAAAAAAATAAAAAAAAAATTCATTATTATCAAATCATTATCATACGGCCACATTCGCCTAACTTACTGATTTTGTATGGCAAAGCTCC